>NW_026555331.1:72292156-72525337 GCF_014898055.3 Talpa occidentalis
AAGACATTCATCTTAGTAACATCTTTAAGACTCGGCACTGAAAGCAAAGAAAGTCAAGGAAAAGATAAACACCTGGGATTACATCCAACTGAAAAGCTTCTGCACAGCAAAAGAGACATTAACCAAAACCAAGAGACACCCCACTGATTGGGAAAAATTTTTTTCACTACACACAGCTGAAGAGACTGATCACAAAGATGTACAAATAACTCACATGACTGAACACAAAGTAAACAATCCAGTCAAGAAATGGGCAGAACATAAAAGACATTTCTCCAAAGAGGAAATGCAAATGGCCAACAACAGGCATATGAAAAAATGTTCAGCATCCCTTATGTTCAGGAAAATGCAAATTAAAACTACACTGAGATACCTTGCACCAGTGAGAATGGCACATATCAAAAAAAACAGCAACAACAAATGTTGGTGAGGATGTAGAGAAAAAAGAACTCTCCTACATTGCTGGTGGTAGTGCAAATGGATCCAACTACTATGAAAAGCTATCTAGAGATTCGTCAGTCTACTAAAAATTGAGCTACCATATGACATAGCTATTCCACTCCTAGGGATATACCCAAAGGACACAAAAACATTGATTCAAAAGAACACCTGGGGCCTCCCTGGTGGCACAAGTGTTAAGACGCAACCTCTGAAGCTATCTGCAGCCACTGCAGCACTAGTTCGATTCCCTTGCCAGCCAGGGAGCAACCCACATGGCGTAGCAGACCTCTCCTGAGTCACCCACTGCTCCCCTCAGCAGTGTACTTTGGTCAACCTGCCTGTTCTGTTCCCCACTTTGTCTCTGGTGAATCCTCTCACCCCTGTACCTCTGGCCTGTACCCCAGCTTTTGCATGCATAAATAAATAAAACTTAAAAAAAAATAATAACCTACACTCCTATGTTTATTGCAGCACTATTTACAATAGGTGAAACCTGAAAACAACCCAAATGCCCAAAAATAGATGACTGGATCAAGATGTGGTGTATATACAGGATGGAATAAAATTCAGCAATCAAAAAGATAAACTCATGCCATTCACAGCAACATGATGGAGCTAGAAAGAATTATGCTCAGAGAAATAAGTCAGAAGGAAAAAGAAAAGTATTGGATGGTTTCACTTATAGGAGGAATATAGGGGAACCAAATAAGATATCAGAGGAAAAAAATAATAACACAAAACACAACAAAACAAAAACAGACAATTATAAACCAAAACATCCTGCAGGGAGGAGGAGGGAGAGGAATTAGAGGGAGGAGGTAGGAGCACTGGGGACTGTGGTGATGGTACATGGGTGCATTGGTGAAGGAAATTCCCTGGTGACTACACTTGAGGGGAGCAAATATTGTTTAAAAATTAACAATTATGTAAAAAATAAAATAAAATATTAATGTGTAAAAAGTAAATAAAATTAAGTAATGCAAAAAAAAAAAAGAAAACAGGGAAATCTTTTAAACATGGAGACTGAACAGCACACTGCTGAAAGGACACTTGTTTAATGAGCAAATCAAAGAAGAAATTTTAAAATACCTCAAAACAAATGAGCACACAATTATCTGAAACTTACGGAACAGAGCAAAAGCAGAAATATATAGCACTACAGGCCTACATCAAGAAACAAGAAAGAGCTCAAATAACATTCTCTTTCAACTTGAGTAATTATAAATAAAAGAACAAGCAAATACAAAAGTCAGTAGCAGAATAGAAATAAAAATCAAAGCAAAAGTAAATTAAATAGAATTTTAAAACTATTCAATAGATAGCAAAACCAAAAGATGGTTGTTTGAAAAATTAACAAACTATAAAAACTTTAGCAAGGCTCTCCATGAAAATTAAGATAAAACTCAACAGAAGAGAATAAAGTGAAAAAGAAGAAATCATAACAGATGCTACAGAAATTCAGAGGATCACTAGAGAATACTATGAACCTCTATATACTAACAAATTCAATAACCCAGACAGGACAATTGTTACAATTATACATTCATCCAAGACTGAATAAGGAAGAAATAGACATCTTGAAAAAACAAGGAAATTGAAACAGTACTCAAAATTCTCACAAAAAACAAAAGCCCAGGGGCTTACCTATTGGCCTACGGGTTAAGTCTCAGTTCTATCACCATTATGGCCTGAGTCCTACAACCAGCCAGGGAACTAATCCACATGGTACAACACACCTCACCTGTCTCACCCAATGCTCCCTTTAGCAGCATATTTCAGTAAATCTGCCTGTTCTGTTCCCCATTCTGTCTCTGGTGAATCTTCTCACTCCCCGCACCTCTGGCTTGCAGCCCAGTTCTACCATGCAAAAATAAATAAAATTTGTTTAAAAAGTCCAGGAACAGATGGCTTCACAACTGAACTCTACCAAACCTTCAATATGCTCAAACACATCGAAAAACTTGAAAAATAAGGGATATATCGAAATACTTTTTTATGAGGTCAATGTTACCCTAATAACAAAACCAAACATAAAAATCCTTAATAAAACTCTAGCAATCTGAATTAAACAATGCATGAAAAGGGCCATACAAAATGACCAAGTGGAATTGATACCACAAATACAAGGATAGTTCAAAATCCAAAAACCTATCAACATAATTCACCACATCAACAAAAAGACAAAAAGTGTATGATCATATCAAAAGATGCTGAAAAGCATTTGATAAGGTACAATATCCATTTATGATGAAGGCCCTCAAAAAACTAAGGATAAATGTAAAATACTTTAATATAATAAAAGCCCATTTACTACAAACCCATAGCTAATACACTCCAATGAGAAAAACAAAAACTTCTCCACTAAAATCTGGTAGAAGATAATTGCTATTCAACATAGTATGGGAAGTTCTAGCTAGAGCAATTAGACAACAGAATATTAAATGAATACAAGTTGGGATAGAAGCAAAGTTATTATTTGCAGATGACATGATAATATATAGAGAGAAAGCTCAAGATTTCATGGAAAAACTAATTGAAACAATCAGTTTAGCAAAGTGGTAGGTTATAAAATCAAAACGTATAAATCAGTTGTCTTGCTATGCACAATGATAGCAAAGAGTTAGAAATTTAAAAAACGATCCCATTTGATTTTAGATCAGGGAATTTTTGTGTGTCTGCAACACACCTAGACTGCATGGAGCTGGGAAAGGGCTACTCTCATAGCCAGAGGTGAGCCGAAAAGACCCCACAAGCCAGTCCCCCATCCAGCCACAGGAGCCCAGAGCGGGATGCAGTCAGCACTGGGGAAGACCAAGGGTGCACTGAAGTGCTCTCCCGACTCCCCATCTTAGATCAAGAACCTTTGGCGTGTTCGCAACATACGTAGACTGCATGGGGCTGGGAAAGGGCTGAGCTCCCAGCCAGAGGTGAGCTGAGAAGCCCCATAAGCAAGAGTCCACCGGGCAGCCTGAGTACAGAGGGAGATCCAGTCAGCACTGGGGCAGTCCGAGGGTGCATGGAAGTGCCCTCCCGACTTGACATTTTAGATCAGGGATCTTTTATGTGTCTGCAACATCCCTAGACTGTATGGAGCTGGGAAAAGGCTGTACCCACAGCCAGAGGTGAGCTGAAAACCCTCCACAAGCCAGTGAGCTGAAAAGCCCCACAAGCCCAGCCCCGTCTGGCCACCAGTCTGAGTCCAGAGGGGGATACAGCGATTTGGAGCCCAATAGGCAATCCAGCCACCACAAGGTAGACTGTGGGACCATAAGTCCCTCCTTGGAATTAAACAAATACAGAAGGAGGAGATTGTCTGTGACAGTGGCCACTAACATATCAATAGTACTACTGCCCTACCAGAATTCAGACATAACAGTTTTTGATTTGATTGGACCACTAGTTTCTGACATCCTAGAAAGAGACACCAAAAAGATGCCAGCAAGTACAAGCAACACAGTGTCCCAACACATAGGACAAATTAGAAAACAGGAAACGTCTCCGACTCGCCATTTTAGAATAGGGACCTACCTTCAATAAAGACTGCTTGAAACTGGCAGAAGGCTCCCTGCGCAGCCAGATGTGAGCTGAAGGCCCCCGCAAGCCAGGTCCCACCTGGCAGGGAGTTGGAGCCCAGAGGGGGATCCAGAAATCTGGAGCCCAGTAGGCAATCCAGCTGACCCACCACAAGGGAAGTCTGTGGGACTTCAAGATACACCTTTGGAATTAAACAAACGCAGGAGGAGATATTCTGTGACAGCGACCATTAACATACTCAAAGTACAATTGCCTCACTGGACTTCTGGCATAACAGTATTTAACTAGATTGGACCGCCAGTTTCTGAAATCCCAGAAAGATCACACCAAAAAGATGCCAGCCAGTACCAGCGACACAGTGGCCCAACACATAGGGCAAATGAGAAAACAGGAAGCACAGAGAAGATAAACACATGCAACCTAGCAGCCCTCAGGAAAAAGACACACCGGAAAAGAAAACCACCGACTGTGACTTAGAAGAACTTCTGAGACTTCGAGATAGAGAATTTAAAATTGCCATGATGAAACAACTGACAGAAGTCATTAAGGAAAACAACAATAAGAGAAAAGTAATCAATGATCAGAAGAATGAAATTGAGTCTCTAAAGAGGGAAGTGAAGGAAATGCAGGAGATCAAAGGATTAACATAAGAGCTAAAGAAAGCTGGGAAAAGAAGTAATAACAGAATAGATGAAATGGAAGAATGAATAAGCACTCTTGAAGACACAGAAATAAAATGAACCAAAACAGAAAAGGAAAGAGAAGTACGAATGAAAAAGTCTGAAGAAAGACTTCGGGAACTATCTGACTCCATGAGGAAGGAAATATAAGAGTTATAGGAATCCCAGAAGGAGAGGAGAGAGACCTAGGAACAGAGAAAATATTCAAGGAAATAATTGAAGAGAACTTCCCAAACGTGAAGAAGGAGCTGAAAATAGACATACAAGAAGCAAGAAGAACACCAAACATCCATGATGAAAGGAAAAATACAGCAAGACACAAAATAGTAAACGCCCACGAATCCAAGACAAGGAAAAAATAATGAAACTAACTAGAGGGAAGAAACAGAAAACATACAAAGGAAACCAATCAGGCTGACATCAGATTATTCTGAAGAAACACTACAGGCAAGGAGAGAGAGGAGGGACGTAGCCAACAGACTCCAAGAAAACAGATGCCAACCAAGAATACTCTATCCTGCAAAGCTTTCCTTCCTCTATGAAGAAAGAATAAGGACCTTCCCAGACAAATAGAAACTCTGGAATTTCATTACAACCAAACCCCCACTCCAAAAAATACTACAAGTAGTCCTAAAGCCAGAACCAACAGAGGGATGAATAACAACAAAACAAGGCCAAAAAAAAGATATTAAAATAATAAATAAATAAAATCAGAAGAAAGACAAACAAAATAGCAAATACAGATGCTAACATATCAATATTAACTCTAAATGTAAATGGACTAAACTCTTCAATAAAAAAAACACAGAGTCGCAGGCTGGATTAAGAAACAAAACCCAAACTTTTGCTGTCTCCAGGAAACACATTTAGCTACAAAAGATAAAAATAGACTCAAAGTTAAAGGATGGAAAACAATCCTACAAGCAAATGGACCAAAAAACGAAGGCAGGAACAGCTATACTTATATCAGATAAAACAGATTTCAAACTCAAAAAGGTAAAAAGAGACCCCAACAGTCACTACATTATGATCAAGGGGACAATACTTCAAGAAGAAATAACACTCATTAACATATACTCACCAAATGAAGGAGCACCAAAATATATCAGACAACTATTATCATCTCTGAAAACAGACATCAGATAAAACATATATGTTGTAGGAGACTTCAACACAACACTATCAACAATGGATAGATCAATGAGACAAAAAAAAAACTAAGGACACTAAAACTCTAAATAAGGATCTAGAGCATGGGCTTAAAAGACATTTATAGAACACTAAACCCAAAAAAATCTAAATACACATTTTTCTCAAGCGTACAAGGATCATTCTCCAGAATCAATCACATACTGGGACACAAGACAAACATCAACATATACACCAAGATTGAAAACATACCAACCATCTTCTCTGACCATGAAGGCATCAAACTAGAAATAAACCATAAAAAGAAGGCAAGGAACTCTCCTACCTCATGGAGATTAAAAACCACACTACTGGAAGACCACTGGACTAATGAGGAGATCAAAGAAGAAATTAAAATATACTTTGAATTTAATGACAAGGAGGACACCAATTTCCTAAATGTATGGGATGCAGCAAAAGCAATAGTAATAGAGGTTCATATCAAGAAACAAGAAAGAATTCAAAGAAACAACCTAATCTCAAAGCTCAAAGAACTAGAAAAAGAACAACAAAACCAGTGGAAGAAAAGAAATAATAAAAATCAAAGCAGAAATAAATGAAATTGAAACTAAAAAAACAATCCAAAAGATCAAGGAAACCAAAAGATGGTCCTTTCAAAAAATAAATAAAATAGAAAAACCCCTAGCCAGGCTCACAAAGGAAAAATGGGAGAAAGCACAAATAAATAGGATCACAAAGAAAAGATGAGAAATCAAAACAGACACAGCAGAAATCAAAAGAATAATCAGAAACTACTAGGAATAGTTATATGCAAACAAGTTCAACAATCCAGAAAAGATGGACAAATTCCTACAACTCTACAATCACCCAAAGGTAGATAAAGAAGAAATGGAACACCTAAACAGACCAATCACAAGCAGCAAAATTGAAATGGTAATCAAAACCCTCCCAAAAAACAAAAGCCCCGCACCTGATGGATTTACAAATGAATTCTACCAAACATTCAGAACGAATTATCGCCTATCCTTCACAAACTCTTCCAAAAAATTGAGAAGGAAGGGATAATACCAAACACGTTCTATGAAGCCAACATTACACTAATACCAAAACTGAACAAGGACAACACAAAAAGAGAAAACTATAGGCCAATCTCTCTAATGAACATGCATGCAAAAATCCTCAATAAAATTTTAGCTATCAGAATCCAACAACGTATTCATAAGATAATTCACCATGATCAAGAGGATTTATTCCAGGGACACAAGGATGGTTCAACATCTGAAATTCAATCAATGTTATCCAACACATCAACAAAAAGAAATATAAAAACCATATGATAATATCAATAGATGTTGAGAAAGCTTTCGACAAAGTACAACACCCATTTATGATAAAAGCCCTTGGAGTTCTCAGGATACAAGGAACATACCTCAACATCATAAAGGCCATATATGACAGCCCATGGCCAGTATCATTCTCAATGGCGAAAAAATAAAAGCAATTCCATTAAGATCTGGAACAAGACAAGGATGTCCACTCTCACCACTGCTTTTCAATATAATACTGGAAGTCCTAGCCAGAGCAATAAGACAAGAGAAAGACATACAAGAATCCAAATATGGAAGGAAGAAGTTAAACTATCACTATTCACAGATGATATGATAATATACATAGAGAACCCCAAAAACTCCACAGAAAAACTAATTAATCAATCAGTTTAATAAAGTGGCAGGATACAAAATCAACATACAAAAATCAGTAGCCTTCATATACACCAACAGTAAATTTGAAGAAGAAGAAATTTTAAAAATCCCTTTTATTATTGAAACAAAAAAATCAAATACTTGGGAATAAACCTAACAAAATAGGTAAAGGACCTATACAAAGAAAACTATAAAGCACTGTTAAAAGAAGTAGAAGAAGACACAAAGAAATGGAAAGACATCCCCTGCTCATGGATTGGAAGATAATATTATCAAAATGGCCATCCTACCAAAAGCAATTTACAGATTCAATACTATTCCAATAAAAATCTCAATGCCATTCTTCAAAGAAATAGAACAATCATTGATGAAGTTCATATGGAATTACTAAAAACCCCTAATAGCCAGAGCTCTCCTGGGGGGAAAAAAAAAAAAGGGAATGGAGGCATCACACTCCCAGGCTTCAAACTATCCTACAAAGCCATAATCATCAAAACTGCATGGTATTGGAACAAGAACAGACACACCAACCAATGGAACCAAATAGAAAATCCAGAAATAAATCCACAGATTTATGGTCAACTAATTTTTGACAAAGGAGTAAAGAATATGCACTGGAGCAAAGAAAGTTTGTTCATTAAATGGTGCTGGAAAAACTTGGTAGCTACATGCAAAAGAATGAAGCTTGACTACTACCTCACACCATGCACAAAAACAATTCAAAATGGATTAAAGAATTAGACATAAGACCTGAAACCATAAAATATATAGAAGGAAATATAGATGAAACACTACATGACATACACCTCAAAGATATCTTTACAGACCCATCACCCAAAGCAGTGATAGTGAAGGCAAAGATAAACAGCTGGGACTACATCAAATTAAAGAGCTTCTGCACAGCAAAAGAGACAATAACCAAAACAAAGAAAACCCCACCAACTGGGAGAAAATTTTTGCACACAACACTAATGATAAAGGACTGATCACAAAAATCTAAGAAGAGCTCATGAGACTCAACAAAAACAAAGTGAACAACCCAGTCAAAAAATGGGCAGAAGAGGGCCTCCCCGGTGGCACAGCGGTTGAGCACTGGGTTGCGAAGCTGCCTGCAGCCTCTGCAGTGCTGGTTCCATCCCTGGCCACTGAGCGAGGGTCCCACTTGGAACACAGACCTCTTCTGCCACCCGCTGCTCCCCTCAGCAGTGTACTTCGTCAGTCTGCCTGTTCTGTTCCCCACTCTGGCTCTGGTGGATTCTCTCACCCTCCTGCATTTCTGACTCCTGCCCAGTGCTTGCATGGATAAATAAATAAATAAATCATTTAAAAAAAAAAAAAAAAGAGTTCCTAATTTATTAAAAAAAAAAAAAAGGGGCCTCCCCGGTGGTGCAGCGGTTGAGCGCTGGGTTGCGAAGCTACCTAAAGCCTCTGCAGCGCCGGTTCAATCCCTGGCTGCTCCCCGGCCACCAGAGGAGGGTCCCACATGGCACGCAGACCTCTCCTGCTGCCCGCTGCTCCCCTCAGCAGTGTACTTCGGTCCTTCTGTCTGCTCTACTCCCCGCTCTGGCTCTGGTGAATTCTCTCACCCTCCCACGCTTCTGACCGTACCCAGTGCTTGTATAAATAAATAAATAAATCTTAAAATATATATATATATTCCAAAAAAAAATGGGCAGAAAATCTCAAAAGAAACTTCTCCAAAGAGGAAATGCAAATGGCCAATAGGCATATGAAAAAATGTTCAACATCACTTGCAATCAGGGAAATGCAAATCAAAACTACAATGAGATGCCATCTTAAACCAGTGAGAATGGCACATATTAAAAAAACTAGCAACAACAATTGTTGGCGAGGTTGGAGAGAAAGGAACTCTCCTGCACTGCTGGTGGGAGTGCAAACTGGTCCAACCACTATGGAAAGCTGTGTGGCGATTCCTCAACCTACCAAAAATAGAGCTTCCATATGATCCAGCAATTCCACTCCTAGGTATTTACCCAAAGGACACAGAAAGATCAATTCCAAAGAGCACCTGCACCCCTATGTTTATAGCAGCACTGTTTACAATAGTTAAAATGCCCAAAAATAGATGACTGGATCAAGAAGATGTGGTATATATACACAATGGAATATTACTCAGCAATCAAAAAAGGTAAACACATGCAATTTGCAGCAACATGGATGGAGCTGGTAGGGATCATGCTCAGCGAAATAAGCCAGAAAGAAAAAGAACAATACCACGGATGGTCTCACTCATAGCAGGAATCTAGAAAACCTAAATAAGGGACCAGGAAAAAGAATAACTATAAGAAAGGAAAAATCAAAATCAACAAACAACTGTAAACCAGAGACACACTATGGGGGTATGGCGGGGAAAGGAGGCATTGTGGTCAGAATAAGGGGTGTGCAATTGTATGGGGAATATAAAAATAATAAGAAATTTAAAAGAAAAAAAGACATCAGTGTAAAAAAATAACAGTACAAAAACAACAAAACAAAAATGGACAATCATAAATCAGGGGAGGATGAGGGAGAGGGATCATGGGAGGAAGGGAGAGAGAGAGAGAGGGAGGAGCAAAGGGGACTGAGGTGATGGTGCACAGGTGCATTGGTGAAGGAAACTCCATGTGGACTACACCTGAGGGGGTGGGGGGAAGCAAATATTGTTTAAAAATGAACAATGATGTAAAAAATTTTTAAAAATTTTTTAAAAGATGAAAAAAATTAATAAAGTCAAGCCAGAAGAAAAAAAGAAGAAGAAAAAGAAATTAAATGTTATGTTTTGATTGTCAACATTGTAATACTGGGGAAAGAAAGATTTATTTATTTATGCATACAAGAGCTGGGGTACAGGCCAGAGGAGTGGGAGGTGATAGAATTCACAGAGACAGAGTGGGGAACAGAACAGGCAGATTGACCGAAATACACTACTGAGGGGAGCAGTGAGCTAGTCAGGAGAGGTCTGCTGCACCATGTGGGTTGCTCCCTGCCTGGCCGGGGGATGGAACTCATGCTGCAGAGGCTGCGGACAACTTCGTAGGTTGCATCTTAATCCCTTGTGCCACCAGGGAGGCTCTCGAAATCTGTTTTTCCCAGGATAATCCTGTGTAGTAGAATCAGAAGTCAGTTTAGTTGGTGTGAAAATATGATAGGCAGTGCTTCTCTGGAAACCACAGACTTTATTCCCTGTGGGAAGCCTATGCTTCCACCAATTTCTGTATTAACCCAATAAACTTTTGTACCTGATTGTCTGGTGTCCCACTAGTCAGAGGCTACTTGCACAGCCACTCCAAAAGAAAGCAGCTTCCAAATCAATTAATCTTAATTTCCTCACTGCTTCAGGGATGTATGGCATTGAGGAGGGGTGTGGGACATCCGAAACCCTCCATTACCCTCCCCCCACTACACTACTCCCCCCACTACAATAATGGAGGGACAACCTAATGTCTCTCCAACCTAAACACTGTCATCTGGTTTTTCCATTGAATTCCCTAGCTAAAGATATATCAAAAATCACTGGCTAAGACCATTATCTATCATTACTTGAAAATAATAAAAATAATAAAATTTATAAGTAGTTGTATTTCATTGAAGGCTCCCTACAGGGTACTCTCATACAAAATCAGGAGGAAACATGTAGTGACTATGTTCAGCATCTGCTGTTTGTCCTCTAGTTTCCTTCTATGCCCTGCTCTGTACCTGAGAAGCTGATTTCATGGACCACATCCACATGGACCATGTCAGCAAGGAGAGTCACTAGGTATTGCATCAGCAGCACCACCTTAGAATTCCCAATGGGTTCAGTCATATGGCAGCACTGGTAGGGCAGGATAGGTTGAGTGGATCCCACCTTTAGGTCTTAGGTCCAGACCGAGGGCAGTCCTCTCCAAGTTTCCCTCTGCTTCCTCCTAGTTGGACACTGTTCCCTAGTTCTGCATTTATCTGCTTAAGGTAATGCACAATCCCTGAGAGTCACCAAACTTAGTAATCTTTTTTACTTCCCACCCTCCTGAATTATTTTCATTAAGGTGTGCCTCACTCTAACTGATATGAGCACCAAAGATATCATAGACTCAAAGCAAATGATTGGAATACATTCATACAAGTAAATGGACCCAAAGCAAGGCAGGGAAAGTCATACTTACATCAGATAAAATACACTATCAGCTTTAAAAAATTAACAAGAGACAGAAATGAACTACATGATGATTAAAAGATCAATACTTCAGGAAGACATAATACTCACATTAATATATATGGGCCAAACAATCGACCATGAAAATATATAAGGTAACTATTTTCAAATCTGAAAACAGACATTTTGCAGCAACATAATAATAGTAGGGGGCTTCAACAACCCACTTTCAACAATGGAGCTCAATAGACAGAAAATCAACCAGGGAGGAATAGCCTTAAATGAAGAATTAGGCCACATGTGCCTTAAAAATATTTATAGCACACTGCACCTCTAAAAATTAGAGTATACATTCTTCACAAGTGCACACGGAATTGTCTCCAAAATAGACCATACACTGGGTCACAAACAATTATCAATAAATTCATGAAGGTTGAAATTATATCAAGCATATTCTCTGGCCAACATGGTATTAAAGTAGAAATCAATCACAAAAAAAAGAAGAGGAAAGACTCTAGTATATGGAGATTGAACAACATATTACTGAACAACCATTAAATTAATGATGAAATCAATGAAATTATTTTTAAAAACCTGCAGATGAACAAAAAGAAGATACAACCTATCAAAACATATAGGACAAAACAAAATCAGTACTGAGGGAAATGTATGGCAATATAGGTTCACATAAAGAAACAAAATGTAGCTCAAATAAACAAAACTATGCCTCACCTTAAGCTACTGAGAAAAGAAGCAGCAAAATCAACACCAGTATAGGCAAAAAACTAATAAAATTTAGAGCAGAAATAAACAAAATAGAAATCAAAAATTCCAAAGGATAGGGGGAAAGTGGCTCTTTTAAAATTTCGAGAAAATAGACAGTTCAAATTAGAATCACTAAGAAAAGGAGGAAACAATCTAAATAGTAGAATCAGAAATAAAAAGAGAAAACTGGTGGCATCATACTCCATGGTTTCAAACTGTACTGCAAAGATATTAACCAAAACAATATAGTACTGGGGGGACATATCAGAAATATAGATCACAGAGACTATTTATGAACATCTATATGCCAGCAAATGGAATAGCCAGATGAAATGGACAAGTTCGTAGAAATGTAGAAAAATATATAACAAGTCTGAATCAGGAGAAAATAAAAAGCCTAAACACTGATCATAAGCAAGGAAATAGAAACAGTAATCAAATGTCTCCCCAAAAAAAACCCTAACCCAGACAGTTTCATATATGGTGAATTAATTTATGACAAAATTAATTTTTTTATTTTTTAAATATTTTATTTTATACAATTCTTACATCTTTTTTCATCTTTGCACATTGTATGCATTTTCGTTTTGGTTATATTCCCCATAGAATTGCACACCCCCCCTTTATTTTGACTCTAGTCCTTCCTTTCCCCCCTCCTCCCTCCCCGCCCCCCATAGTGTGTCTCTGGTTTATAGTTGCTTGTTGATTTTGATTTTTACTTTGTATTGATTAGTCTTTTTCCTGGTCTATTATTTAGATTTTCTAAATTCCTGCTATGAGTGAGACAAAATTAATTTATGGCAAAGCTAAGACTATGAAATGAAGAAAGGATAACTTCTGCAATAAATGGTATTGGGAAAACTGGAAAAAACATGTAAAAGAGTGAAATTGAACCACTATCTTCCACCATTCACAAAATCAACTCAAAATGTATTAAAGAATTGAATATAAGACCATACAGTCACAGAAGCAAGCCCTGGAGGTGAGCACCTTATTGGTCTTGACAATGACTTTTTATTTATTTATTTATTTTATATATATATATTTTTTTTTTAATAGAGGCATGTTTTATTTATTTATTTGTTTGTTTGTTTGTTTTGTTTATACATGCACTGGGTACAGTCAGAAGCGCAGGAGGGTGAGAGAATTCACCAGAGCAGGGAGCAGAGCAGGCAGAAGGACCGAAGCACACTGCTAAGGGGAGCAGCGGGCTGCAGGAGAGGTCTGCGCGCCATGTGGGACCCTCGCCGGTGGCTGGGGAGCAGCCGGGGATCAAACCGGCGCCGCAGAGGCCGAAGGCAGCTTCGCAACCCAGCGCTCAACCGCTGCGCCACCGGGGAGGCCCGACAATGACTTTTTATATTTGACACCAAAAGAAAAGCAACAAAAGCAAAAATAATCGTGTGATATTACATCAGCTAAAAAGCTTCAGCACATTAAAGGAAAACATGAACAAATTGAAAAACAATCCTTCTGAATGGAGAAAATATGATGCAAATATTATGTCTCAAAGGGGGTAATGTCCAAAATTTATTAGCTCATACAATTCAACAGCAAAAAAAAAAATATATATATATATATGATTTTAAAATGGACAATCTGAATAGACATTTTTATGAACAGCTACAGATAACCAACAGGTACATAGAAAGGTGCTCAATACCCCAATCATCTGGGAAATGTAAATCCAAACCACAATGAAATGTCATCTCACACCTATTATCAAAAAGACAAGAAATAATAGGTCTTATGAGGATATGAAGAAAAGGCATTGTGCATTATACATTGTTGGAAGCAATGTAAATTGGTGCAGACACAATGGAAAAACAGTTTGGCGGCTCCTCAAAAAATAAAAAATAGGGTCTCCTTTTTTGTGCAAGGGGTTAAGTCCCAGCACTATGAAGCTATCAGCAGCTACTGTTATAGAAGTTCAATCCCCTGCCAGGGGGGTGACCCACATGGTGTAGCCAACCTCTCCTGTCTTGCACGCTGCTCCCCTCAGCAGTATATTTCAGTCAATCCACCTATTCTGCTCCCTATTCTGTCTCTGTTGAATCCTCTCACCCCCACCCCTATGCCTCTGGCCTACACCCCAGCTCTTGTATGCATAAATAAATAAATCTTAAAAAAAAAAAGAGAGAGAGAGCTACCATATGATCAAGAAATACCACTCTGGATATTTATTCGAAGAAAATGAGAGCACTAATTTGAAAAGATATCTTCACCCCTGTATTGATTAAATCACTAAAAATAGCCAAGACATAGAAACAACTGTCA
The DNA here is from genome assembly GCF_014898055.3 of Talpa occidentalis. Lineage (NCBI taxonomy): Eukaryota > Metazoa > Chordata > Mammalia > Eulipotyphla > Talpidae > Talpa > Talpa occidentalis. The sequence continues at coordinate 72,306,838 of NW_026555331.1, forward strand.
ACATATGAATAAAGAAAATATGGTATAAATATATAATACAATATTATTCAGCCATGAAAAAGAAAATACTACTATTTGTAACAAATGAATGAAACTTGAGGGCATTATGCTAAATGGAATACATCAGATAGAGAAAGACAAATACCGTTTTATCTCTCTTATATGTGAAATGTAAAATGAAAAAACAAAATGAACTCACGAGTGTTAATGGAATAGGCCTAGGTTCTTCTACATGTTGCTACCAAAACCAATAAACAGAGACAAGAATTGAATCCCAAGTGCTTTTATTTTTCAGATCACTGGCCATCAATCTGGAAGAATAGTGGGCACATGAAGAAAACATTCTTCCATGGCCATTGATCTATGAGAACAGTGGGCATGACGTTCAGAAGAGAACATTCCGATTTTTCATCACTAGCTGGCTCTTCTATAGTGAGTTGAACAAAAGTAGTTATAAGTGAGTCAGTTTATCAGAACAATCCATAATAGCTGATATTCCTGATATTTATCATGTTCAGTCCCTAGAACTTGTTAGCAGCTTCCCAGTTATCTTGACTCTGGTAAATCTTATGGCATCAATGTATGGCACTCCTTCGGGCATCATCAGGGCAGGCTTCTCAGTTTAAAGCAAGAATTTTAGTTTAAAGAATACAAATCATTAGTCAAACAGTGTGTACATGCAGCCTATGCAATGTGTATATGGGCAGATCACTATACTAGACATGGTGCCCTTCCCTTCCTTCCTAGGCCCCAATCAGATGCAGAGAAGAGACTAGTGGTTTGCCGAGGTGGGGGAGGAGAGTAGGTGAAATGGATGGTCTAAGGATATAAAGTTCAGTTATAAAATAAGTAAGTCATGGGCATGGACTTATATAGCATAGTGATTGTAGTTAATAATAATCTATTGTATATTTGAAAGTTGCTAAAAGAGAGTATCTTGAAAGTTCTCATAACAAAGGAGTGGACTACAAAACTGTGACTACATCAAACTAAAAAGCTTCTGTACAGCAAAAGAGACATTAACTAAAGCAAATTTTTTGCACTCCACATAAGTGATAAGGGACTGATTACAAAGATCTACAAAGAGCTCGCATGACTCAACAAAAACAAAGTAAACAATGTAGTCAAAAATGAGCAGAAGAGCTGAAAAGACACTTTTCCAAAGAGGGAATGCAGATGACCAACAGGCATGTGCAAAATGTTTGAATCAAAAAAGGCGCACAACCAGACCCAGTGCCCTTTCACAATTTTGGGCTGAGAAAGCATTCCTCCACAGAGGTCAACTGCAGAAACCAGGTAAGTGCAGTCCCGGTGCCATTGCTGCAAGGCACTGAGTACATACCAGTGGAGTATCCCAAAGAAATGCCCACCAGTAACAGCAGCACAGTGTCCCAATGCATAGAACACATTAGGAAACAAACAATAGGGAGAAGGAAAATTACAAACAACCAAAAAGGCCTCACTCCAAAAAGAAAATCAGCCACCAGAACTCAACAACAATGACATGGAAGAGCTCCTCTGCCTTCCAGATAAGAATTTAAAATTGCCATGATTAAAAAACTGAAAGATTTTGGACCAGTTTGCACTCCCACCAACAGTGCAGACAGTTCCTTTTTCTCCACACCCTCGCCAACATTTGTTGTTGCTAGTTTTTTTAATATGTGCCATTCTCACTGGTGTAAGATGGTATCTCATGGTAGTTTTGATTTGCATTTCCCTGATTACAAGTGATGTTGAACATTTTTTCATATGCCTGTTGGCCATTCGCATTTCCTCTTCAGAGAAGTTTCTTTTTAGCTCTTCTGCCCATTTTTTGACTGGATTATTTTCTTTGTTGTTGTTGAGTCTCATCAGCTCTTTGCAGATTTTTGTGATCAGTCCTTTATCATTAGTGTTGTGTGCAAAAATGTTCTCCCAGTCAGTGGGGTTTCTCTTTGTTTTTGTTATTGTCTCTTTTGCTGTGCAGAAGCTCTTTAATTTGATGTAGTCCCAGCTGTTTATCTTTGCCTTCACTATCACTGCTTTGGGTGATGTGTCTGTAAAGATGTCTTTGATGTGCAAATCACATAGTGTTTCGCCTATATTTCCTTCTATGTATTTTATGGTTTCAGGTCTTAGAGAGCTGTGTGGAGATTTCTGGACCTACTAAACATAGAGCTTCCATATGATCCAGCAATTCCGCTCCTAGGTATTTACCCAAAGGACACAGATACATCAATTCCAAAGAGCACCTGCACCCTATGTTTATAGCAGCACTGTTTACAATAGCTAAGCTTTGGAAACAACCCAAATGCCCAAAAATAGATGACTGGATCAAGAAGATGTGGTACATATACACCATGGAATATTACTCAGCATTCAAAAAAGATAAACACATGCAATTTGCAGCAACATGGATGGCGCTGAAAGGGATCATGCTCAGTGAAATAAGCCAGAAGGAAAAAGAAAAGTGCCAGATGGTCTCACTCATAGCAGGAATCTAGAAAACTTAAATAAGGGACCAGGAAAATGAATAACTATAGGAAAGTGAAAATCAAAATCAACAAAAAACTATGAACCAGAGACACTCTATGGGGGGTAGAGGGCGGAAGGGGAGGGATTGGGGTCAAAAAAGGGGGTTGCAATTGTATGGGAATATTAAAATAAAATTTATTATAAAAAAAAAGAAAAAATAAATAAATAAATACTACCAGTTTGCCTAAGGGGGGAAAAAAAATATACTGCAAAAAAAAAAAAACAAACAAACTGAAAGATAGGCTCCCTGGTGGCACAGCAGTTAAGCGCTGGGCTGAGAAGCTGCCCGCAGCCTTTGCAGCACCGGTTCGATCCCCGGGCACCGGCGAGGGTCCCACATGGCATGTAGACCTCTCCTGCTGCCCACTGCTCCCCTCAGCAGTGTATTTCATCAGTCAGCCTGTCCTGTTCCCCGCTCTGGCTCTGGTGGATTCTCTCACCCTCCTGCGCTTCTGACTATATCCAGTGCTTGTATAAATAAATTTTTAAAAATAAATAAATAGGGCCTCCCCGGTGGTGCAGCGGTTGAGCGCTGGGTTGTGAAGCTGCCCGCGGCCTCTGCAGCGCCGGTTCGATCCCCGGCTGCTCCCCGGCCACTGGAGGAGGGTCCCACATGGCGCACAGACCTCTCCTGCCGTCCACTACTCCCCTCAGCAGTGTACTTCGGTCCTTCTGCCTGCTCTGCTCCCCGCTCTGGCTCTGGTGAATTCTCTCACCCTCCCGCGCTTCTGACTGTACCCAGTGCTTGTATAAATAAATAAAAATAAATCTTAAAAAAAAAAATTAATTAAAAAATAAATAAATAAATAAATAAAAAATAAAAAACTGAAAGATGACAAAAAGGAAAAGAATGAAATGAGAAAAATAATCAATGGTCAGAAGAATGAAATTGAGTCCTTAAGGAGGGAAGTGAAAGATGCAGGAAATTAAAAGATTAATGGAGGAGCTAAAGAACTCTGGGAAAAGCAATGAACACAGAATAGATGAAATGGAAGAACGAATAAGTACGCTTGAAAAAGCAGGAAAAAAAAAGAACCAAGACAGAAAAAGAAAGAGAAGTATAGGAAAAAGAATGAAGAAACTTCAGGAACTATCTGACTCCAGGAGGAAAGGAAATATACTAGTCATAGGTCTCCCAGAAGGAGAAGAGAGAAACATAGGAACGGAGAAAATATTCAAGGAGATAATCAAAGAGAACTTACCGAGCATGAAGAAGGAGATGGAAATAGACATACAAGAAGCGAGAACACCAAACTTCCATGATGAAAGAAAAAGCAAGACAGCAAGACACACAATACTAAAGCTCCCAAGAACTCAAGACAAGGATAAAATAATGAAGCTGACAAGAGGGAAGAAACAAATAACATAAAGGAAAACCAATCAGGCTGACATCAGATTTCTCTGAAGAAACACTATGGGCAAGAAGAGAATGGAGTAACATATTCAACAAACTTCAACAGAGCAAATGTCAACCAGGAATACTTGGTTGCTAAGCTCTTCTTCCTCTAAAAAGAAAAAATGAAGACATTCTCAGGCAAAGAGAAACCCAAAAAATTCATTACAACTAAACCCCCACTCCAAAAAATTCTACAAGAAGTCCTAAAGCCAAAACCAACAGAGGAATGATCAAGAAGAACAGAATAAAGCAAGGGATAAAATCACAAAAAAGACAAACTAAGTGGCAAATACAGATGCCAACATATCAATATTAACTCTAAATGTAAATGAACTAAACTCATCAATAAAAAGACACAGAGCAGAAGGCTGGATTAAAAAACAAAATGCAACCTTCTGTTGTCTCCAGGAAACACATTTAACCACAAAAGATAAACATAGACTGAAAGTAAAAGATTAGAAAACAATCCTACATGCAAATGGTCCAAAAAAGAAGGCAGGAACAGCTATACTTATAGCCGATGAAATAGACTTCAAATTAAAAAAGATAAAAAGAGACATAAACAGACACTACATTATGATCAAGGAGACAACACATCAGGAAGATAAAACACTCATCAACATATACTCACCAAATGAAGGGGCACCAAAATATATTAGAAAATTATTATCAGCTCTGAAAACAGACATTAAAGAAAATGCATATTTAGTGGGAGACGTCAACACTCCATTCTAACCAATGGACAGATCAATGAGAAAATCAATGAGAGCCCTAAATAAAGACATAGAACTCATGGATTTAAAAAACATCTATAGTATACTGCACCCACAAAAAAAATCCAAGTTCACATTTTTCTCAAGCATGCAAGGATCATTCTCCAGAATGGATCACATATGGGCCACAAGACAAACATCAACAGATACACGAAGATCAAATCATACCAACTATCTTCTCTGAACATGAAGATCTCAAACTAGAAATAAACCATGAAAAGAAGGCAAGGAAAACTCTTATCTCATGGAGACTGAAACTCACAGTACTGGAAGAGCATTGGTTCAATGAGGAGATCAGAGAATGTATTTAAAAATACTTTGAGATGAATGATACTGAGGACACAACTCTCCAGAACATATGGGACACAACAAAAGCATTTATTAGGAAAATATATAACAACACAGGCTTACATGAAGAAACAAGAAAGAATTCAAAGGAACAACCTAATCTCCCACCTTAAAGAACTGGAAAAAGAACAACAGAAAAACCCAAAAGCCAGTAGAAGAAAGGAAATAATAAAAGTAAAGCAGAAATAAATGAAAGAAATTAAGCAAACAATCCAAAAGATCAATGAAACTAAAAGTTTGAAAAATAAACAAAATAGACAAACCTCTAGCCATGATCACAAAGAAAAAATGGGAGAAAGCACAAATAAATAGAAACATAAGTGAGGAAACATCACAACAGACAGCAGAAATCAAAAGAATAATCAGAAAGTACTATGAACAGTTATACACGAACAAGTTCAACAATCTAGAAGGGATGGACAAATTCCCACAACTTTATACTCTTTATCCAAAGTTAGATAAAGAAGAAATAGAACGCCTAAACAGACAAATTACAAGCAGTGAAACTGAAACAGTAATCAAAACCCTCCCCCGTAAAAAAGCCCAGGACCACATGGATTTACAAATGAATTCTACCGAACATTCAAAAATGAACTAGTGCCTATCCTACACAAACTCTTTCAAAAAATTGAGAAGGGATAAAACCAAATACATACTATAAAGCCAATATTACATTAATACCAAAACCAAACAAGGACAATACAAAAAAGAAAAACTACAGGCCAATCTCTCTCTAATGAACACAGATGCAAAAATGCCCAATAAAATCTTAGCCAACAGAATCCAAAAATGCATCAATAAGTTAATTCACCATGAAAAAGTAGGATTTATCCCAGGGACACAATGATGCTTCAACATCTGAAAATTAATTAATGTAATCCACCACATTAACAAAAAGAAAAATAAAAACCATATGATCATATCAATTGATGCTGAGAAAGCATTCAACAAGTTTCAACATCCACTGATGATAAAGGCCCTTGAAATTCTCAGGATAGAAGGAACATACTTTAACATAATAAAGGCCATATATGACAAGCCCATAGTTAATATCAGTCTCAATGTTGAAAATCTGAAAGCCTTTCCCTTAAGATCTGGAACAAGACAAGGATGTTCACTCTCACCACTGCTTTTTAATATAATACTGGAAGTCCAAGCAAGAGCAATAAGACAAGAGAAAGACATACAAGGAATCAAAATAGGGAAGGAAGCAACTATCACCATTTGCAGATGATATGATAATATACATCAAGAATTCCAAAAACTTCACAGAAAAACTAATCAATCTAATCAACCAGTTTAGTAAAGTAGCAGGATACAAAATCAACACACAAAAATCAGTAGCTTTCCTATATGCAAACAATCAATCTGAAGAAGAAGAAATCAAGAAAACCATCCCTTTCATCACTGGAACAAAAAAAATCAAATACTTGGGAATAAACCTAACAAAAGGGTTAAAGGACCTACACAACGAAAACTATAAAACATTGTTAAAAAAAATAAAAGAAGACACAAAGTAATGGAAAGACATCCCCTGCTCATAGACTGGAAGAATTAACATTATCAAATGGTCATCTTACCAAGGGTAATCTACATATTCAATGCTCTTCCTATAAAAAATTCAATGACATTCTTCAAAGAAATAGAACAAATATTGATGAAATTCATATGGAGCCACAAAAAACCCAAATAGCCAAATGGCACTAAAAATGAAGGGAATGGAGGTTTCAACTCCTGGATTTCAACTATACTACAAGGCCATAATAATTAAAACTGTATGGTACTGGAACAAAAACAGGCACACAGACCTATTGGATCAAATAGAATCAAATAAAATCAAATAGAAAAATCAAATAGAATAAAATAGAAAACCCAGAAATAAACTCACAGATTGCTCCTTTTTCAAAGGAGCAAAGAAAATGCAATGGAATAAGACAGTTTTTTCAATTAATGGTGCTGGGAAAATTGGGCTGCTATATGCAAAAAAAATGAACCTAGACTACTACTTCACACCATGCACAAAAACCAACTCAAAATGGATTAAAGAACTAGATGTAAGACCTGAAACCATAAAATATATAGAAGAAAAATAGGTTAAACACCACATAACATACACCTCAAACATCTTTAAAGACACATCACCCAAAGCAAAGATAGTGGCGTAAAGGATAAACAGCTGGGACTACATCAAATTAAAGAGCTTCTGTACATTGAAAGAGATATTAACCAAAAACAAAGAGACAACCACTGATTAGGAGAAAATTTTTGCACACAATAATAATGATAAGGGACTGATCACAAAGATCTACAAAGAGCTGATGAAACTCAACAAAAACAAAGTGAACAACCCAGTCAAAAAATGGGCAGAAGAGATAAAAAGACACTTCTCTGACGAAGAAATGCGAATGACCAACAGGCATATGAAAAAACGTTCAACATCCTTTGTATCAAGGAAATGCAAATCAAATCCACAATGAGACACCATCTTACACCAGTGAGAATGGCATGTTTCAAAAAAACTAACACCTCCAAATGTTGGCAAGGATGTGGATAAAAAGGACACTGCTGGTGAGAATGCAAACCTGTCCAACCACTATGGATAGCTATTTGGAGGTTCCTCAATCTGCTAAAAATGGATCTTCCATATAATCCAGCAATTCCATTGCTAGTTATCTACCCAAAGGAAACAAAAACATTAATTTAAAAGGATAGCTGCACCCCTATGTTTATTGCAGCACTAGTTACAATAGGTAAGATATGGGAACAACCTAAATGCTGAAAAATAGATGCCTGGATCAAAAAGATGTGGTGTATAAATAGCTAAGCTTTGGAAACAGCCCAAATGCCCAAAAATAGATGACTGGATCAAGAAGATGTGGTACATATATACCATGGAATATTAGTCAGCATTCAAAAAAGATAAACACATGCAATTTGCAGCAACATGGATGGAGCTGGAAGGGATCATGCTCAGCGAAATAAGCCAGAAAGAAAAAGAAAAATACCTGATGGTCTCACTCATAGCAGGAATCTAGAAAACTTAAATAAGGGACCAGGAAAATGAATAACTATAAGAAAGTGAAAATCAAAATCAACAAAAAACTATGAACCAGAGACACTTTTTGGGGGGTGGGGTGCAAGGGGGAGGGATTGGGGTCAGAATGGGGGGGTTGCAATTGTATGGGGAATATAAAAATAAAATTTATTATTTAAAAAAAAGATGAAGGAAGGCAAAAAAAAGATATGGTGTATATAAACACAATGGAATATGATTCAGCAATCAAAAAAGATAAACTTATGCCATTCACAGCAACATGGATGGAGCTAGGATTATGCTCAGTAAAATAAGTCAGGAGGAAAAAGAAAAATATCAGATGGTTTCACTTATAGGAGGAATATGGGGAACCAAATGAGGAATTGAGAAATAAATAAATAAAATAAACAAACAAACAAACAAAACTAGCAGGCAACTATAAGTCAGAGACATTGTGCAGAGGAAGAGGAGAGAGAGGGTCAAAACAGGGGGCAGGAAGAGCACAAGGGAGTATGGTGATGGTTCAAGGGTAAATTTGTGGTGGGAATTTTACAGGGACTATACCTGAGAGGAAAAATCAAATATTATACAAAAATGAACAATCATGTAAAAAATATATATATATATATTTTTTTAAAAGTTCTCATCATAGCTGCACCCTAGAATCCATATATTTGATCTTCAACACCATGGAAATGGTGTCAGAAAGTGAAAGGGGAGAATTGTTAGGGGGAGAAGATGTCCTGAGCGAATTCTGTACAGGCTTTGTAGATGCCACCCTGACTCCATTAAAACACTGGGAACTACAAATCCCAGGATCCCCAAAGGGAAGTTGCAAGGACCTAAGGGTGGAGTTAAGCAGCCATTTTCTCTGTTTGTAAACAAAAAATAGCCTTGTTAGTGGGGTCGAGCACAGTTGGCTAGTGTTCTTTTTTTTTTTTTTTTTATAGAGGCATTTTATTTATTTATTTATTTACTTGTTTTGTTTTGTTTATACATGCACTGGGTACGGTCAGAAGTGCGGGAGGGTGAGAGAATTCACCAGAGCCAGAGCGGGGAGCAGAGCAGGCAGAAGGACTGAAGTACACTGCTGAGGGGAGCAGCGGGCGGCAGGAGAGGTCTGCGCGCCATGTGGGATCCTCCTCCAGTGGCCGGGGAGCAGCCAGGTATCGAACCGGCGCCGCAGAGGCCGCGGGCAACTTCGCAACCCAGTGCTCAACCGCTGCGCCACCGGGGAGGCCCCTGGCTAGTGTTCTAGGCCAGGCAGGTTTGGTTGGTCATTTGGGATTCCAGGTCAGTAGAATGGGTAGGACACATTTAAGAATTTATCTCCCTCTTTTCTCCCAGAGTTGTATGTGTTCTCATTTCCCTTCCCTTATAAATAAACCTTTTGTTAACCTTTAAAAAAAAGTGCTAAAAGGAAACAGTCAGTGTAGGTAGTCTACAGCTGTCTTGGCTCTGCTGCATTGATCATGGTGGCAAATCTCTAAAAGAGTCTATTTTGGAACTCCTAGGGACTGATGGAGGGGCATAACTGGGTGTCCTCCAATCCATGGGATTGTTCTGTACAAAAAATTGTTTTATTGATTTTTTTAATTATATGTTTACCTAGATACCTATGAATTTGACTTTACAACAGTAAAAGGAACATTACAAAATATTTATGATTTGAAAAAATGTTTAACTGAATCTAATCAAACTACAGGAAATAAAATAAGGGAACCTACTGAAATATATTACCTCTGAATCATACAGTGTTGCAAAAAAGAACATATTATGGTGAAAAAAATAAATAAATCTTAGCAAAGACTCAAAAAATAAAGTTCTCATCACAAGAAAAAAATTAAAAACTCTGGTGATAGATATTACCTAGACTCATTGTGGTGATCATTTTGCAATATATGTGTGTGTGTGTATAATCATTACATCAGACACCTCTGAAACTAATATAATGCCATGTCATACACTATACATATGTTTTTTTAATTATTACCAATTATATTAGTTTTTAGAATGTTACTTTGACTATATAGGAACCATGTTCTTATTTTTAGGAGAGATACCTTAAGTATTTAGAGATAAGGTCTTAAAATGTCGACATCTGGGCCTCCCCTGGTGGCGCAGCAGTTGAGCGCTGGGCTGCGAGGCTGCCTGCAGCCTCTGCAGCGCCCATTCAATCCCCAGCCGCCAGCGAGGGTCCCACATGGCACGCAGACCTCTCCTGCCACGCCTGCTGCTCCCCTCAGCAGTGTATTTCGTCCATCTGCCTGTTCTGTTCCCCGCTCTGGCTCTGGTGAGTTCTCTCACCCTCCCGTGCTTCTGACTGCACCCAGTGCTGTATAAATAAATAAATCTTTTTTAAAAGGGAATTAAAATTAAAAAATAAATAAAATGTTCACATCTTTTACCTTAAGTGACATCAATATAAAGTTCTGAAAAGGAGGACAGTTAGTTGCAAAAACTGGGGGGTGGGGGGGTATGAGTATAAATGTTTTAAGTTTTAAGAAGTCATGTTTCAGTGTCACAGATTTAATTGGGCAAATGATTCATGAACAAACAAGTTTGTTCCCCAACTCTCTGTCTCTCTGCCTATCTCCTTGTCTTTTCTCTCTCTCTCTCTCTCTCTCTCTCTCTCTCACACACACACACACAGTCTAATTTTAGTATATGTGCTGCCGAAGCGAGCACCACACACACACAGTCTAAATTAACTTTTTTTTTCATTTTAAGTAAAATATCAGCTTTTGAAAAGTGCCCTAATATAATTTGAGAAGCTTTTGGATTTGTTATACCAACATTTAAAAATACCAAAGTATTGAAGATTAAAAATTATAATACATTATTACAGAATAATCACAATTTAGGCAACAGGGAATGTTTATTTTCATACTGCTGTCTTTATTGCACGTCTTTCAATTTTCATACCCTACATGGGAAATATTTCCCTGTACATTAATAAATATCCTTTGTTCTAAGCATATGTCAAATCAATTAAGAAAATAAAGGTCCAAAGTTCAGACAATGTTTAGGAAAGAGGAATTAAACTTCAGTTAGAATCTAGCAACTAGTGGCTTCAGTAAGCCACTATGGCTGACAGTTTGGGTCACTACCTGGGAGTAATGTAAAAACTACTAGTGAAAAGTAAAAGCAGTAAAAGGCTTCACTTTTTAGGGATATGAAATAAACCTAATTCAGATAAAAACAGTTTAGACCAACAGAGTACACATACGTTCTCATCATGGAGCCTACAGAGGAAAAAAAAAAAAAGATTGCAGATACAAGATCAATATACCCAAAAAATGTAGCAATGAGTCATCTGAAAATGAAATTAGAAAGCAATTCCATTTATAACAGCATTAAAAAAAAATAAGAGTAACATACATAGTTATACACTTTACAAAGAAGTGCAAGTCTTGTATACTTAAAACTATAAAACATTGTTGACAGAAATTATAGAAAATGTACATAAATGGAAAGTGTCCATGGGTTGGGATATTTAATATTGCTAAAATGGCAATACTTTCCAAAGCTATCTACTGATTCAATGCAATCTATACCTACATTTCAAAAAAAATAAATTTCAACTTGATTTTTTCCTCATTAATGAACATGGTGATCTTAAAAATTTGTATGAAAAGGCAAAGGACCAGAATAGCCTAAATAATATTAGAAAAGAACAAAATTGGAGGACTCACCCTTCTCAATCAAAGCTTACTCCAAAGCTACAGAATCAAGACATTGTGATTCTTGGATTAATTCTAGATCAATGGAATAGAATTAAGAGTTCAGAACTAAATCCATGTAATTATATAGTTTTTTTCAATTAATTTTGGACAAGGGTGTCAAAACCATTCAGCAAATGCTGCTGAGCTAACAGGATGTCCACATGCAAAAGAATGAAATTGAAACCCTCCCTCATATCATATATAACTCAAAATGATCAAAGACTTAAAAGCTAAAAATGCAGATGCAAATGTTACTGTTATCAGTTAGAACAAACAGATCATATGATGGACGATAGTTGATACTGAAAGATGATAGATGATGATAGATATAGATAGATAGATAGATAGATAGATAGATAGATAGATAGATAGATAGATAGGAAGGATACAGAAATTTATTTTAAGGAACTGGCTCAAGTGATTGTGGAGGTTGGCCAGTCCAGAATATGTAGGATTGGCTGACCATCTGGAAACTCAGGCAATACTTGAGGTTGTAGTTGTGAAGCACAATTTCTTCTCCAGGAAATGTTTTTGCTCTTATGTGCACTGAATGATTGGATGAAGCCTACTTGCATTATTGAAAGTATTATCCTTTATTCAAAGTCAACTGATTGTAGATGCTAACCACATCTACAAAATATCTTCAAAGGAACACCTAGACTAGTGTGGGTAAGATAACTGGTTACTATAGCCTAGCCAACCTAGCATATAAAGCTAACTATCATAATGACCATAAACTAGGCAATGATTTTTAATGTATTAAAAGTATAAGTAACCAAAGAAAAAATAGAAAACCTGGGCTGCATCAAAATGAAAAACTTTTGTGCATCAAAGAATATGATAAAGTGAAGACAACTCATAGAACGGGAGAAAATATGTACAAATTGTGTATTTCATATGTGTTTAGAATACAGAATATATAAGAACCCTTACAACTCAACTAAATTACAAATAACTCAGTTTTGTAAATGGGCTAAGGACCTGAATAGACATTTCCCTGAAAGATATACAAATAGCCAGTGATCACAAAAAACAGATGTTCAGCATCATTAGTGACTAGGAAAAATCACAATGAAATATCACTTTATATCCACAGGATGACTAGAAAAGAGAAATAATAATAAGTGTTGGTGAAGATGTGGAAAAATCAACAAATTCACTACTAGAGAAATGAAAATATATATGTATGCAAAAAGATGTAGACAAATATTTTAACAGCATTATTTATTATAGCCAAATGGTATAAAACATTTCAAATGTCTATCACTTTTAAAAAGTTCTGAAATTAGATAGTGTTAATGGTTGCATGATCTTATGTATATACTAAAAGTCATGAATTGTACACCTTACAATAGTGCTTATTTTTGCAGGTGTGTCAGATTCAAAACTTGTTTATCACTTTTTAAAATGTCAACTTAAGGCACAGATTAAATGTAAATATATCTCTTTCAACTCTTAAGAAAGACAGTGTCAACAAACAGGCAAAATGGCAACCATTCAATTGATTATGAAGTGCATTTGGCAATTATCATTTTTAATTTGCAATAAGGAAATTTGTGGCTAAAAAGTTTTGTTCTTTTAAACTCTCTGAACTCAAATAAGTAAAAAGAATATATTTTATAACATAGAAACCACATATGAAAACTAAGAGAGAAATCAAGCCAAATACAGAATACAGAATTTTACAATGATTTTCCAAAAAGGAATCTAACCTATATCTGTTTAAAAGGAATAGAAACAACAAGTTAATGGAAATGTAGGTATGAATGACAGAACCTCATCTCCCAGCTTTCCTGGTTGTGGGTCCAGAAATCTCAGGGAGCCGGAATGGAGTGAGTTCTGGAGCAGCTCAGCAACACTGCAGCATTGTTTAATATGGCTTCTACTCCAAGGAACACCCTCCCTGGGGCACAGACCATACATATTTAGGAAAGGATATGATTAGGTTGTTGGTTACCAGCTTCAGTTAAAGAGCCTTATTGAATAGCATTTCACACCCTGTTAGCTCAAAGGTGGACTAGCTCCCTTTATTGTCAAACCTCTGTGTATCCAATGTTGGTTCAACAGGTACACAAGAGTATTGTCCAACTTACATATGATTAGTTTGAGATTCAAATCAAAAATATCTGGTGGGTCAATGAGGTATGTGCCAACAACTATGTTGAATAAATGCATGAATGAATGATACCAACACTTCCAGTTTAATTTGTAAGTTGTATTACTCAGAACAGAAAACTATATAAAAATTAAAACAATTATAAATGTTAATAGTTGACATGACATGGAAAGGTCAGAAGGGGAGTCTAGCTCCTGCTTCCTCAAGGCCAGCTCCTCTTCTGCCCTTTCTACCACAGTCCTCTCTGTCCACCTCTTACATCTGTCTCTGTACCAACTGTCCTTCCAGACTAGTCTCACCCTCACAGTGAAAATTACAGCCCACACTAACTCCACTCCATCATATCACACAAATTGCCCTAGAAAATAACCAATGCCCATTTCTCAGACAAAAATAAAAAGGCAGAAAATTTTCTACAACACTGTTTTTTTCTAAATCTGTTTCAAATTATACGTAACTGAAATTTCAATCTAAGATAGAACATAAATATTTAGAAACAGCTGATGACATCGTTCTGGAAGTCATCACAGGGAGTTAATCAGTACCTTCACTCTTTGCTTACAGACAATTCAGAAAACAAAGATATTTGATAACAGGCATGCTCCTCAGTGATGAAAATTTTTTCTAACACAAAGGTTGGTTGCGATGTTACTATTCCCCATCTTTTATTCTAGCAAAATTCACCATTGTCATAACCGACATTTGATAAATTGCTCACTTCTCCCTCACCCAGAGAACACATTTTGAAACAAAGTAAAACCAAGACCAGGTGTGTGTGTGTGTGTGTGTGTGTACCCACAGTGGATCCACAGATGAGGTGCAGCAACCAGATGTGGAGCTGGTCAGTCTGCATAGGACAATACCACAGGCAGCAACTAGACACTTATTTCCCAAATGGGAACATTCAGAAGGGAGTTAACCTTAACAATGTGGCAATGTTACACTTAAATATTGGGACAGAATCACCCCTACATCTACCCACACCCACAAACTTAAACTGTGACAGTCAGCAGCTCTTACATATGGGACAGGTAAAGAACACCAGGGGGGATTAACAGCAGAGGGCCAGTAAAAGTGAGAAGGGAGTTTGAAAC
The DNA here is from genome assembly GCF_014898055.3 of Talpa occidentalis. Lineage (NCBI taxonomy): Eukaryota > Metazoa > Chordata > Mammalia > Eulipotyphla > Talpidae > Talpa > Talpa occidentalis. The sequence continues at coordinate 72,321,838 of NW_026555331.1, forward strand.
AATCAGCACACACAACGCTTCCTTTGCATAGGACAAGAGAATGAGTTTACATACCCAAATCACAGTCTATATTTCCTATCTAACAGTGTCTGTTATATGGTAGCTACATTTCCATTGTGTGTTCCCCAAAAATAAGATTTATTAGGTCCTTAGGCATTCAGAATGGTCCACCAACCAGAGGACATCATGGGAGTTTGTTAAAAACTGAGGTCCCTCCAAAACACACTTAATTAAAATAATGCACTTTATAGATCTATCATATGACTCAGCTATTCTACTCATTATTAACCCAAAGAACACAAAAATACTAATTCAAAGGGATATACACACTCCCATGTTCATTGAGTACTGTAATAGCCAATGTATGAAAACCACCTAAGGGTCCAACAACAGATGAGTGGATTAAGGTGTGGTATGTATACACGATAGAATACTATAGATATAAAAAAGATGAAATCTTACCTATCTGCAACAAAATGGATGGGACCAGAAGGGATTAAGTTGGAAGGAGAAAGACAACTACTACATGATTTCACGAACATGGAATTTTAGAAAAGGGGGAAATGACAACAAACCCTAAAATCTAACTGCAGAATTGAGGCTACCAGAAGGGGAGAGCAAGAGATGGAAAAAAGAGGGGGAAGGGTCCTATGGGACTAGGGTAGAGGTTATTGGTGCTTTGGTGGTGGGCATGGTGTAGTACATATATCTAAAGATATGAACCTATATGCCTAAACTATATGCAGTGTAAACCACTGCTACCTCAATTTCAACATTTCTTTTAAATATGAATTTTAACAAACCCTCAGGAATCTCATCAAAACCTGAGAAGCACTGATCTACACCACTGAGTTATACACACAAACACAGGACTAGCAATGTTGGATACACGATAAAACATTCTATGTTGCTTGGAACAAACCCTGTAAATGACTGAGAAATCAAAGAACAGCACCGAAGTTGTCTTAGAACTTGTCAACCCCATACTTTTATGGATGAGGATATTCCAGACAATATGTGGGCTGTCCCAAATCTATTTTTTATGAAAATATAACTAATAATTACAGAATACCAAACACTAGGATAAAGAGCAAATCAATTCTTAGGCAAAGGTTGAATCCCTTTTAAAAGACATCTATTAGTCCTAAAATTTGTAGCTGTTCAAAAACCTTGGAAATTCAGTCACCAAGATAGGTGCCCTGAATGCTCCCCAGATACCAATACTCCACTTCTCTTGGCATTTGTCACTAGATGAAATGCCTGTTTGCCTATATGTAAACCTCAGTAGATTGTAACCTGTGAGAAGCTGACACTCATCATCTTACAGTGTCTGAAGGATTGCAGGCACCTAGTACATTTTTGTTGAACTAGTTAATATTTAATTGACGAAGTCAACTGACGAAAATCACACAACTGTTAGTGAAAACAATATTAAAAGTCAGGCAGAAGAATTATCAGCAAGTATGTAGATTGTAACATTCACTGGGTAAAAACCAACTAGGCAGATAAAAATCAACATTACTGAGGTCCTAACCTGCCTGAGAACTAAGTTACATACAACTCCCAGAAAACAAGTCCTGCTCTTGAGATTTGCCCAGAAACTCTGTATTATATAGACTTCTGGATGGGGATAAAGGGTGCTGCTCAACTTCACTGTGACTACTTGGGGAGAAGTGATGTTCCACAACTCAGGAAATTTCACTGTTTATATTCAAAAATGGGGATGAGTGAAAGTGGCAAGCTTAAAATGTAGGCCTTATTAATTAATCACATAAACTTAGCATAAGTAGGCTGCATATGTAATGTGGCTGGTGGGCTTTTTAGCCTAAGCTTGTTGAGCTGTTTTACACTAAGATGACTTTCTCCAGCAGACTTCATTCTAAGACTGGCTGCTGGTGCCAATCAAGTGTGCCCCATCCAGAGGAGGTTCCACCAGGAGGACCATTATACTCAGGACAGGTAGAAGGGTCCTCTGGGCAGTGTTAGGAGTACCAGGTCTGCTAGGACTCACTTACATTTAGAAACCCTATTACCTTCAACCATGAGGATAAATGAACCCTAGTGCATTTGAATTTCTGCATCTGAAGCCCCTTTTAAATAAAACAGCCCACACTCTACACAGACTTGATACAATGCCTATTTTTACATGACTAAATGCTCCCAGATTAGTCATTTTTAAATGTTATCAGTTGTTGATGTCTCTGCATCCCATAAAAAGTTACCAAGTTTCTGGTGGTCATTTCAATAATTTTTAGTCCAAATAAAGTATTCTAACACTTTTTGTAGCCAAATACACTGTTCCCCAAAAGTGGTGTTTTTTAACAATTTTAAAATATCTCAAATTTAAGAAAATATCCAATTTTTGCTTTTAATTTCAAAAATATTAAGATATGCTTTCTAATATTCTAAGAATTAAAAAATTAAATCCACTATAAATAATTTTAAAGCTGCGGTTACTACCTTCATACTTGGATGCTTGGACATCAACTCTCAGAAGGAAGGCCGAAGTATTAACATATTAAGACAATGTTGTTGGACAAAAATAGGTTGAGAAGAAGATCAGCAAATTTGAGTGGTAAAGAAGTTAGGAAGTGAATGTGGGCAAACAAGAATAAACATTAACAGATGTGGTAAACAAAGGGCACAGAAGTATAATTCAGAGTATAGCAGATGGTTCAAGCCAGTGAACCAATCTGTCAAGAGTATAATTCAAATTAGCAGCTATTGTTGTGACATCAAAAGAAGGTGAAGAGGATCACGCTGAAGATAAGGAAAAGAAAACATAAGGAGCTTAAAGGAGTTCAAAGGAAAAATCCACTCCACAGGAACAGAATAGAACTGGTCATAAGAACAGAGGTGACCATATACTTACAGAAAGGGGGCTGCAGAGTACAGGACAGTCAACAGTGAGGGAGGGGTCACTTTTAACTGCAATTGTCTCTGGCTAATAGAGAATTCCAAAAGTGACTTACCACATAATTGTAATTATACGAAAAGAAGGTAAGAAAATTTGAAGTCCAGCAGCACACCAGAGACATAGCAATAAAAGAGCCAAGAGGAGACAATACATTTCAAGCAGCGATTAACTCAATAAATGATCCTCAATACTATTTTAATTACTGTATAGTTGCATAATTTACTTCATGATTTTATAGGGACTAAGCATAAAATTAAACATTTGCACTGTTTTATGCATTAAACAATGTTTCGATAAATACAAAATAAAACTAAGTCCACAAAAATTATTTTCTTCTTAAAAAAATCCATACATTATTCAAGATTATTAAACCCAAGCAAGTAGATATTTTACTTTTCTTGTGAACTCAATTATTTTTCACTTGAGTATTAAGATAATTAAAATCTATACCCACTTTAAATTTGCATTGCCATTACAAATTACCAGAATTTTTAAAATTATAGCAATAGAAAGATAATTTCATAGTAGATATAATCTGAACATCGGGCCATCTTTACTTACGTGGCTTGAAGCAATAAAACAATACAATCTTCTTTGTCAGTTATCAACTATCAAGGAAGTCTTTTTTCACTTCAACTGAAGGGCTAATAAACTACATGGATTACATAGACTACAGACTACAAAAACTCCATCTTCATATCATAAAGCACTTTCAATTCGTGTGCTTGTTCACTGTGAAAGGATGTTTTATATAAGTTTATAGCCAACTTCACTAAATTTTAATGAGAATGTCCTATTAAAATATCATTTCACCTATGACATGAATTCTCCTGGTTACTTTATGGAGCTACATAGTATTAAAGGCTTGTGTTTGGGGTTTTTTTGGTAAGCAATTAAAGGAATATAAACTTAATTGCCAACAGTGCTTCCTTATGTTTGAGCATTTTTGAGAATTATTTAACTAAACAAGCAACTAAAAGTTTTTACTATCAGCTAATTTGTCATCTTCTTTATAACCACTGGCTTCCCCTTACCATTGGTTTCTTAGAGCCAACTACTATTTTTCTTTGAAAGTCAAATATTAACTGTCCTTTTATTTAAAAAATATACAAATAAATTTAATATGGCTACTCATCATTAAACAAGGACAAGATAAATGAATTCACCTACATCTAGAACAGCAAGAAATGGACACTACACAATCCTGGTTTTTAGTCAGTTATAACTTGAGACAGGGTGATTCCTGGCATCTCTCAGTTAAACTGAGATCTGGGAAGCCTTCCTGGTGGCACAAGGAGTTAAACGTCAGCACTATAAAGCAATCTGCAGCTACTGCAGCATGAGTTCCATCCCCAGCCAGGAAGGTGACACACATGGCACAGCAGACCTCTCCCGCCTTGCCCACTACTCCCCTCAACAGTTTATTTCAGTCAATCCGACTGTTCTGCTCTCTACTGTGTCTCTGGTGAATCCTTTCACCCTCGCACCTCTGGCCTGTATGCCAGTTCTTGTATGCGTAAATGAATCTTTAAAAATAAAATGAATCAAAGATATGGATTTTACTGATTTCATAAATGAACTTGCTAGAAAAATCGTGGGTTGGTATTATTGATTACAGGTAAACAAAAGATGGAGCAGCCTCAGCGATTTTCATAGGTGAGAGTATCCTAAGGACTTAAAACACCACTGGAACCTGATAGCCAATTATCTTTCCTCATATACTCAGTCAGTTCCCCAAACTCCCTTAATTCACAAAATGTTTGACTTGCCATTTTCTGTATCAAATACCTTTCTTAATTTTCTCTTAAAAAATGCTTTTGGTGTATCTATTATGGTGTATTTTCAATATTCCACAATACTTTTTAAATAAGCAACAGTGAGAACGGTAAGATTCCTCTATTCGTTAGCATCTTCTAAGTCCTATTAATTTTTGCATAAAAGATACTCTCTTTCCAAGCACTTCCTGCCTTTTACTAAACACAGTACTGGATGGGAGTGAACTGCTAAAGAGCCAATCAATTTTGTGAAACATTACATCCATTCTTTTTCATGTTTCCATTTTATATACAAAAAATTTACACTCAGAATCCTTAGAGTTGGAATCCTTTTATGAAAATAACCAAGTCAATCAAGTTGACACTGGAAAAAATACATTGGTACTTATAGGGAAAATAAAACCAGTACCTTTAAGATCGTTAACAGCAATCAATGATATTAAAATTCTACAGGTCTAAAATATACTTTTATAAGGAAATCTGAAAAAAATTCCCTAAATACCTCCCCCAAATCGTATTATTGATATTAAACTTCATTATTAGTGCTCATATTCTATCAAATGTATGTGAACAGTCATAGGCTCATTAAGAATGATCACAGTTTTAAAGCACAGTCTATAATTCCATGATGCACCTACCAGAACTACCCAAATGCATACACACCATATTTATTAAGGAAAATGGATTAGTATTTTCCAGTTGTGTCCTCTAAATTTTCAAAACAGTATGAATTTCATATTCACTTATCAGTAATAATGTTTAGTGGGAAATATTTAAATCATTGAATTGGTACTAAGTAATCTAGACTAAAAAACCATATTCAAGTGAAACTAATTCATTTTCCAAGTACTTACTCAAATTTGAAATATGATAAATTCATTTAAAAGGATAATTTAATTTCTTACTATTTTACACACCAAGATTTAAATACACTATCCTCATAAATGTTTATGTTCCAAAATCCTGCAGTTACATAAACCTATAAAAACAAATGCCATTACTTTAAAATGTTAGACAAAATACTTAAAACTTAGCAATTCTCAAAATGCATAATTAAAACCACTATATCACTGACCTACTAGGACAAGAATTTTATTTCTGTAATCTTTATTAATATATGATCATCCCCTAAGGGTCTCACCTGCTAGGCTTTTAAATAAATTTTGAAGGCAATTTTACATTTCCATTAAGTTAATACCACATACTCCTACAACCTAGCCACTTTACAAAACAGACAAAGGAAAAACTGCTTCAAAACTTCTTAGAAATGTTACTATAATTAAAAGCGGATTTTTATTAACTCCTATATAATCAACCAGTGTGTCTTAATTGCCATGTACATTTTGATTGTGACATGCAAAACTGATTCTGCTTTGGAAATTGGCTAATTGGCATGCAGATTTCTGCAGAGATCCATAATCCCGAAAACAAAAGAGGGATAAACATTATGGGTTGAATTCAGACAACATATATTTGAAGGGAAGTCTTTCACATTAATGGATATAAAGTGAGAGGACGGGAGATTTAAGGTACCAGACTCTCTATCCATCAATATATAAAAATAATTCAACAGCATTTATATATATGGAGTTTTAACTGTCTGTATGTACTGTTTTCAAAGTGGAAAAGGAATTATCAGAGAGACTGCTTCAGACTATCAGTAACCATCAAATATGTATGACATCAATGTAATTCTATGTAAACTTCAACCATTAAAAACCTTTAAGAACGTATTCAAGGGTAATTCATTTCAAACCTATTTTAATAAATTACACATGCACTAATCTGTATGTATATTTTCTGGGCTTTTTAGTCTTTGATAATTAGGATAGAATATCCGTGTTGAAACTGATAAATTTAAACAAACCATGATTGACTGACAATGTAATACTGACCAAGAAATGGTAGCTCAAAGCTTTAACTTTGAATAAATATGACAGAAACATGTCAGGGCATATCTGAGAAATTTTTCCTTATTATCTACCACTTTTCTATTTTGTTCAGTGAATTCTTTAGAGGAATATTTTCAATAAAGTAGTATACACAGTGCTTTGAAATAAGAAAGTGGCCGAAAGTCTCAAGACACTTGGTAAAAGCACAACAAATTAAACTTTCAATTCAGCCTTAAAATATATGCCAGAGTGGAGGATAATGCAATGGATATAATATTCCCAGATAATATTAAGAGATGAAAAAATGCCATAGAAAAATAAAGATAAAGGCTGTTATGAAGAAAAAATGGAATGTATATTTTGATCACTCTATAATTCTATAAGAATTGCTTGAATTCAAACACCTTTTTCATAATATACTTGATAAAATCAAATTCAAAATATAAAACCTGGGAAGTCCTTCTTATCCAAAGAAGAATAAACTAGGTCATTTGTTCTCTGAAATACTCTGCAATTTCCACGTATACAAAGTATGATAAATGGTAAATGGTGTGTTTATATGAAAAGCTACCATAATTCTAATTTTTGCTACCTCAGGAAGGTACTGTTACATATACCACATTAATATAACAGAAATGGCACAATTTCTGAGGACACATTTCACATTTTATTTACACTTTAAGACTAACTTTAAAATCTCAAAATCACATATCCATATACCTATTTCCTTTTTGTTGATTTCACTTAAATGCATGGTTTGTCAAACAAAGACTGTAAACAAATATTTACCATGTCTGTTACATGTAACACACAGGAACTGCTTTTAACAGAAATTGATCGACCTCTTCCCCACGACATTTTTTTTATTATAAATACAAGTATCAAAACAATCCTGAACATATTTTTGATACTACTAGTAGTCAGCACCCACACCGCTTCAAAAATTAATACAATTTGTGACAATATTCATTATACCTGCTACTTTAGACAATTTAAACTGTATCTCTTTTTCTAAGCAAGATGGACAAAGCATGCTATTTAGCTTTTCCTTCTTGAGATTTTCACTTTTCAGAAATACACATGCTTCCAAAGCCATCCGATACTTCTAGTCATGCTTTCATCTTATAAACCTGAATTCAATTTTGAGCACTCTAGGTTTATGCTTCAATGACAAAGCCTTAACAAGAGAAAAAAAATTGTGCTGCATTTTTCCTCTTGTTACCTGAAAACAAAATGGGTGTACATATATTAATTATATTCTTTAAAATGTCCAGGTCATGTTTATCAGCTGGGATTCTTTTACTTAATGTGTGGGTATTTTGTATTGTGATATTTAATCAAGACATTAACATGAGTAGAAGGTTGTTGATTTAAGACAAGTTTAAGATCCACTAAAATTAATTATTGTATGTTTGTCCTTCTGGTGGCTGTGGAAGCTTCATATTTTCTTTGGACATCATTAGACGTCTTAGCTCTTGAAGTACAACTTTAATGCTATATGAATTTTGCCATTTTGCTAAGACTGGTATGCTCCGTGCATCCACCTGAAAGGGGGGAAAAAGAATAAAATTAACTACCAAGTTTAACATACTATGGCACCAATTTATTAAATAAACATTTTAGTAAGAAGTGCTTTTCAAAATTCATAGGCTGGGGCCTCCCTGGTGGCCTAAGGGGTTAGGTCTCAGAACTATTGAAGCAATCCACAGCCACTGTAGCACAAGATCCCCAGCTAGGGAGCTAACCTACATGGTGCAGGAGACCTCTTCTGTTTCGCCCACCACTCCCTTCAGCAGTGTATTTCAGTCAATCCACCTGTTCTGTTTCCCACTCTGTCTCTAATGAATCCACCAACCTCTGACCTCCCCCCAACCCACACCTCTGGCTTGCACCCAATTTCTTTTATGCACAAATGAATAAATCTTTAAAAAAAATTCATAGGCTGGGTTTATTTTTATAGAAATGATAAAACTATAGGTTCACATATTTAGGGAAAATATTCCTTCTTTAAAAAGTGTTTCGGAAAAATTTGGGTCATTTTTGTCCATGTACTTTTCATACTTTAGAATAACAACGTAGTAAACTTTGGACATGAGAAGTATTTGTGTTATAGTAATTATACTATAAATATATTTACCAAGTTCTTCCTGATAAGCGCAGAAGGTTCCTCCCCATTTGCAATGCTACTACCCAAAATTTGAGCAATTATCTCACACTGGTATTTAAGAAAGAATTTTGAGTCTAGTCTCCATTTCCAAATTGCTCTTTCCATTGTATTCTATTCAGTAAACACTAAATCTTCCACTGTGAAAGACTTAACAGAATGGAGTTGCAGCTCCTTCAAGGCCTCATTTTTAAGAAACTGTCATCACTTGGAGTGTTCAGCAGCCACTCCCTGCACCAACCTAAGTATTGCTATTCTACCACCTCTACCCACACGTCTACCCCATCTCTGGCATTTGAAAAAAATAATCAGTGTCAATTATTTAACAGCATGCTGAAGAGTCAATAGCAGACAAATAGGAAGGTAACCAAAATACTTTCCAGAGGTAAAGCTGAGAAATGAGAATTCTGTATAGGCTTTGAAAAATTTCCACATATGCCCATGAATGTGAAGAAATCACACACATGGACAGGGCTACGCACAGGCTCACAAAAACCTGAGAACCCCAAAACACTTACCTGTGGCTGACCCTGAGCAAGATATAAAACAGATGATGCACCATAAACATGTGGGATTTATGCCAGAAATGTAAGGTTTATTCAATATTTTAAAAGTCAATCAATGTAATGCATCATATATTAATAGGAAACAAAAACCGACATCTCAGTAGATCCAAAAACATTTGACAAGATCCAACAACCATCACAAAAACACTCAACAAACTAGGAATAGAAGGGAATTATCCCAACCTAATAAAGGGCATCCAATGAAAATATATGGCTAACATCAAACTTAATGGTGAAAGGCTGAGTGTTTTTCTAACATCAGGAATAAGACAAGGATGTACATTTGCATCACTGCTCTTTAATACTGAATGTACTAAAGGTTCTAGTCAGGCAATCAGGCAAGAAAATGAAAAACAGGCATTAGGATTGAAGAGAAAATAGTAAAACTATCTCTAATTGCAATTGACATATTTTATATATGTGTGTGTGTATATATTTACACACACATAAAATTAAAAAAAAAAAACTTCTTAGGTACCTACTAAAAAAATCATTAGAAATAATAAAGAAAAACAGCAAGGCTGCAGGACACATGATCAATGTACAAAAAGCCAGTATATCTGTAGTATATCTGTACATTTGCAATGAATAAAATAGTATCATTTATAATAGGATAAGAGTAAAAAAGGCATAGATTTTGCAAAAAAGTATAAAACTTACACACTGTAAACTATAAAATATTGCTAACACATATTAAAGACCTAAATAAACAGAAATACCCACCCAGTTGTCCGAGCACCCTCTGTTGTGCAAAGAAATGAAATTAGACCACTCACTGGCACCAGACACAAAAATTAATTTAAAATGGAGTACAGAACTAAATTAAGAAATAAAGGTATAAAACTATTAGAAGAAAACAGAAGTAAATTTTGTGATTAGCACCTAAGTATAATCAATAAAAGAAAAGGTAGATAAATCGATATATCAAAATTTTTAAATTATAAACCATACCATCAAGTAAGCAAAGACACAACCTACAGAATGGAGAAAATACTAGCAGATCATACTTGTTTTAACTGGCTCTTGTTCAGCATATCAGAAATCTTGCAAGTCAGTAACATAAGGTCAAATATCACAACTAAAATATGGGCAGATATATGAGATAAGTAGTTTTTATGAATGGTATATTTGTACTCCTCCCAAAATTCTTATGATGAAATCTTTATTCTACAAGGATATTATAAAATGAAGACTTTGGAACAAAGTTGTCCCTCAGTATTCCCAGGGAATTGGGTACAGGGTCCGGAGAATACTAAAATCCACAGATGCCCAAGTTTCATATAACATGATGTAATATAATGTGCACACATCATCCTGTACATTTTAAATCCTCTTTAGATCAGTTACATACCTAAACAGTATAAACACTATTTAGTTGTTACAGTATATTTTTTGAGACTAAGGACAAGAAGGGACAACAAAAACAAAAAACACCTCCTGACATGTTCAATACAGAGGGCAGCAACCTGGTATGCATTTTCAATCTGTACCAAAGGCTGAAAATAATTAGCTTTAGATGGAGTCATGAGGGTGGAACCCCCATGATGGGATCAGTCTTCCTTTAAGAAGAGAAAGTAACTAGAGCTCACTGTCTGATCCATGTGAAGACACAGCAAGAAGTCCGTGTCTGCAAATTAGGACAAGGGCCCTCACCTGTAACACCTCATCATTTTGTTCCCCTGATCTTAAACTTCTCAAGAACTGTGAGAAATAGGTTTCCAGAAATTTATTGTGAGAAATAAATTTCTGTTTAAACCACCATTCTACGCAGCTTTTTTAAATGGCTCCCAAAGATCTTCAACTCCTGATAGTCATTCATGTCCTATGTAATCCTTCCCTCTGAGTACTGGCTAGACCTAGTGATTTGCTTCCAATAATATAATATTGAGAAGTAATTTTGATATTATGTCACAAAAGCTCTCTGGCTTCCATCTTGCCCTTTCTTGTTTAACAGCCAAAAGTCAACTGCTATGTTGTAAACTACACCCTGTAAAAAGGCCTGCATGGGAAGGAACTAGGCAATAGTATGCAAGAAACGATGGCCCTTGATCCAAAAGTCCACAAAGAACTGAATCCTGAAACTAACCACAAATGAAGGTGGAATCCTTCATTTAGGGCATTCAGATGAGATGACAGCAGAAGCTGATATTTTCATTGCAGCCTTGTGAGAGACCCTGAGTCACAGGAACCAACATTCCTGGCCCACAGAAACTGAGACAGTGAATCCATGCTATTTTAAAATACTTTTGAAAAAATATACAAAGGATCTTAATAGACATTTCTTCAAAGATATACAAATGGCTAGTAAGCATGTAAAAATACTGAATTGTTAGCCTAAAGAATTGCAAATCAAAATCAAAATGAATACCACTTCATACCCACTAGTAATCAAAAGACACTATGGAGTTACACTAATAAAAAAGATGGTAAGGGGCCTCCCCAGTGGCACAGCGGTTGAGCACTGGGCTGCAAAGCTGCCCACAGCCTCTGCAGTGCTGGTTCAATCCCCAGCCACCAGGCGAGGGTCCCACATGGCGCGCAGACCTCTCCTGCCGCCCGCTGCTCCCCTCAGCAGTGTATTTCGTCAGTCTGCCTGCTCTGTTCCCCGCTCTGGCTCTGGTAAATTCTCTCACCCTCCCGCACTTCTGACTGTACCCAGTGCTTGTGTAAATAAATAAATCTTAAAAAAAAAAAAAAAAAAAAGATAGTAAGGCCTCCCCGGTGGCACAGCAGATTGAGCACAGAGCTCTGAAGCTGTCCACAGCCTCTGCAGCGCCATTTCAATTCCCAGCCGGCCAGGGAGATACCCACATGGCGCAGCAGACCTCTGCTGTTTCGCCCACTGCTCCCCTCAGCAGTGTACTTTGGTCCTTCTGCCTGTTCTGCTACGTGCTCTATCTCTGGTGAATTCTCTCACCCTCCTGCGCCTCTGTCCTGTACCCCAGTGCTTGTATAAATAAATAACTCTTTAAAAAAAAAAAAAGAAAAGTAATATGTGTTGGCAAGGATATGAAAAAACTGAAACACTTATACACTGCTGTTGAGACTGCAAAACTGCATGTTCACTTTGAAAAACCATCTGACAGTTTCTGAAAAAAAGAACACAGATTTATCATACGACACAGCAATTCCACACCTAAGTATACAGCCAAGATATATATAAAAATTCCAACACAAAATCTCATACATGTTCACAGCAGCTTTATTCATGATAATCCAAAGGAAAAAAAATCTGATGTTCATCAGATGATATAATGAAATAGCCCATATAACATCCATATAATGGAATGTTATTAACAATAAAAAGGAATAAAGCACAGATGTATGCTACAACACAGTGACCTTGAAAATCTTAAGTGAAAGAAATTAATCACAAAAGAAAACATACTGCATGGTTCCATTTACATCAAAAGTTCACAATAGGTAAATCTATAAAAGCAGAAAGTAAATGAGCAGTTGTTTAAGGTAGCAAAGGTGGGATGAAAGTGGTAACAAATGGGTAAGGTGTTTACTTTGCACAGGACAAAAATGTTCCAAAATAGGATTGTGGCAATGGTCCAAAAGCCTGTGGATACTAAAAAACAGTGAATTATAAACTTTAAATGAGTGAATCATATGACATGTGTTATACAACTGCTTAAAAAAATATAAAAATAAAAATAAAATTGTTGGGCCTCCCTGGTGGCGCAGGTGGTTGAGCGCCACACTGTGAAGTTGTTCGCAGCCTCTGCAGCACAGGTTCAATCCCGGCTGGCCAGAGAGAATCCCACATGGTGCAGCAGACCTCTCCTGTCTCACCTGCTGCTCCCCTCTGCAGTGTGTCTCGTCTGGGACTACATCAAACTCAAAAGCTTCTGCACAGTAAGAGAAATCATAACTAAAAGAAAGATACATCCTATGGAATGGCAGAAAATATTTGCACACCATATATCTGATAAGGAACTGATATCAAAGATATACAAAGAACTCACATAAAACAAAGCAAAAAAAGAAAATAACCCAATCAAGAAATGGACATAAGTGCTAAATAGGCATTTCTCCAAAGAAGATTTACAGATGGGCCAACAAACACATGAAAAAATGTTCACCATCACTTACCATCAGGGACATGCAAGTCAAAACCACAATGAAATACCACTTCACATCAGTAAGAATGGCCCATATTAAAACTTTTACACTGCTGGAGGGAATGTAGATTGGTTCAGCTCCTTTGGGAAGCAGTGTGGAGGTTTCTCAAAAGACTAAAAATGGATCTGCATATCAACCAGCAATACTGCTCCTAGATAGCTACCCAAAGAAAATAAATCTATTTATAATAGACAAGACATGGAAACAACCTAAATGCCCCAAAAGAGATAAGAGAATTGGGCCTCCCCTGGTGGCACAGCACTTGAGCGCTGGACTGCGAAGCTGCCCACAGCCTCTGCAGTGCTGGTTCAATCCCGGCTGCTGGCGAGGGTCCCACATGGTGCGCAGACTTCTCCTGCAGTGCCCACTGCTTCCCTCAGCAGTGTATTTCGTCAGTCTGCCTGTTCTGTTCCCCGCTCTGGCTCTGGTGAATTCTCTCACCCTCCCACGCTTCTGACTGTACCCAGTGCTTGTATAAATAAATAAATAAATATTTTAAAAAAGAGAGAGAGATCAAAGAATCAAGAAGATGTGATATATATGCACTGTGGAATACTACTCAGCAATAAAAAAGAAACTCATGCCATTTGCTGCAACATGGATGGAACTGGAAAGGATTATGCTAAGAGAAACAATCAAGTAGGTAAAATGTGAATATTGTATGGTGCCACTTATATGTTGAAAATAGAAAAAACAAACACAGGGTCAAAGAGAAACCTTAAAACCAAACTTTCAAAGCTGACCATAGATCAGCAGCTTTCAGAGGGGAAATGGGAGTGTGGAGATGGGAGGAGAGCACAATGGATTATAATCGAGGACTATCGTATTCTGGTGTAGAGTTGCTATGTTGACTATAGCTGAAGGTAGCAATCCTATATTGTCAAAACAACAGCAAGCATGTAAAGATGATACTTCAATAAAATTTTTTTTAATTTTAAAAAGTAGCAATTCCCATCATCTATTTTAAACAGATTCCACAAGTGAACAAAGGTTTACAAAGTGGAGCGACCATAAAGCTACTTCCAAAGCAGAAACAAACACTCTAGCTGTAAAGATAAACAATAGTCAGGGTTCAACACATGCAAATCAATAAATGGTATATATCATCTTAATAGAATAAAAGATGAAAATCATGATTATCTCAACGGATAGTGAAAAAGCACTTGACAAAACACAACCTTTTATAATAAAAACCCTTAATAAAGTAGGTATAATAAAAACATAACTCAACAGAAAAAGGTCATGTAATTAACAAACCCACAGCCAATTTCATACGTAACAGTGAAAGGTTCAAAGATCTTCCTTTAAGATCAGAAACAAGACAAAGATGGTAGCACTCAAGTACTAGCCAGAGCAATCAGGCAAGAAAAAGAAATAAAAGGCATCTAAACAGGGAAGGAGGAAGTAAAATTGTCTATGTCTGTAGTTGATACATTCTGATATAGAGAAAACCCTAAAAACTCCACAAAAAAACTACTATAATCATTGAATTAGTAAAGTTGTAGGACACAAAATCTACATACAGAAAATAGTTGTGTTTCCATACACTAATACTAAACCTCCGAAAAAGAAATTAAGAAATAACTTAAAAAAAAAAAAATAGTCAAGTAAACATAAGTGACTGCAAATCCTGTGAAATACCAACAGAGTGCACAAAAATGTGGGGGTGGTGAGGGAGCATATAGGAAGAGGCAGGAGGGAGAAAAGCATTGGAAAATAATTATCATGTCAGAGTAAATCTGCATGTTATCAGTCCACAGTATACAATAATCTCCAAGACTTCATAAAGTATTTATGTTTTACTATGCTAACCACTAAGAAGGTATAATTTTTGTCTAACCAAAGTTATTGAATACCCATAATTCATTAGGTATATAAACAACCTCTAAACATATAAAATTATCCTGGTGCAATCACCAAGGATGAATGTGAAATTTTGTGCTATTTATTTATTCCTTATAAGTAATTACATACTGAAATATCAATCAAGAAAAAAACTGATGCCCAATAAATTCGCCCTACCTCCATCCCGCTAAACATATCCTATATTCTAATAACTAAAATCAATATTTATTATTTTATTTTCAAAGCCCCATTCCAGCTTGTCAATATGGAATGATGGTGGGAATGGACAGTTAGCAGGTCAGACATGGATGCCGGCCCACGGTGAATAACTTGGCAATATTTGAAAAAATGAAAACAAGCCCCATATCTCAAAAAACATTTCACTTAGGGCCTTCCTGGTGCCACAGGTGTTAAGTCTCAGCTCTGTCCAGCTATTGCCAACCCCTGTAGCATGAGTTTGATTCCCAGCCAGGAAAGGAACCCACATGGCACAGCAGACCTCTCCCGTCTTGCCCGCTGCTCCCCTCAGCAGTGTATTTCAGTAGATCTGCCTGTTCTGCTCCCCATTGTCTCTGGTGAATCCTCCCACTCCCCTTCCCCCACAACTCTGGCCTAGGCCCCAAGTTTTGTATGCATAAATTAATTAATTTTTAAAAAATTTCCACTTCTCAATGTATGCTCTCAAGCAGTGCTATTCAAAGTTTGTTCCATGGGAACAGCAACAAAATTTGGTGGTTGTTTTTTTAAAGATTTATTTATTTATTTATACAAGAACCAGGGTACAGGCCAGATTCACGGGAGGGTGAGAGGATTCACCAGAGACAGAGCAGGGAACAGAACAGGCAGACTAACGAATTACACTGCTGAGGGGAGCAGCAGGCGAGACAGGAGAGGTCTGCCGCACCATGTGGGACCCTCGCAGGCTGACCGTGATGGAATTGGTGCTGCAGAAGCTGTGGACAGCTTCACAGTGCTGCACTCAACGGCCTGCGCCACCAGGGGAGGCCCAGGAAACAGTAACAGAATTTGAACCTATTTTTACTGGTCCATGACAAGAAAAACACAGAAATTCAGAGTAAGACTTTTTATAGATTTCTATGGCAATTTAACAGAGAAATTTTAATTTTTAAAAACCTGAGCTTTTACTTTATTTTTTTATCATTTTCCTAGTAATTCATTTTAATTGTACTTTAAAAAAATATCCACAACATATTAGAACCTGAGAAGCACGTCTCCAGGGCATATTGAGAATACTTGTACAAAAATGTTCATGTGGCAATCTTTTCACTGAAAACTAAAAATCTGTTTGCCCATCAAATGAAGAGTGGGATATTAAACAACTAAAAAGGAACAATATAATTTGCATGACTCAAAATGGATAAATAACAAATCACTGAGATTTGATTCCACATAAAAGTGATATAATCTAGAGGCACTAAATTCAAGATGGGACTCCTTCTAAGCGAAGAGCAAAATAAAAGTGAGAGAAGAGATATACATAATTACTTGTAATTTTTCTTTAAATTTTTTTTTTAAAAATCTATTATAAATAAGACAATTATGTTAAAATTTGACAAAGGCAGGTAGAGAATGTTGTTCATATCATTCTCTAAAACCTGCCTGTTT
The DNA here is from genome assembly GCF_014898055.3 of Talpa occidentalis. Classification (NCBI taxonomy): domain Eukaryota; kingdom Metazoa; phylum Chordata; class Mammalia; order Eulipotyphla; family Talpidae; genus Talpa; species Talpa occidentalis. Next base: position 72,338,751 of record NW_026555331.1, read on the forward strand.
ATAAGCAATATTTCCTTCAGAAACATGAGATAAAAAAGGTGAAAAATTATAATAAATTCAAAAAAAGGGAAAGAATAACAGTAACTATAACAGAGTAACGAAAGGAATACAATTCAGATTTGGGGATTAGGGAAGATTTCTCTGACAAAGTGACATTTACAAAGATGTGACAGATCTCTAAAAGTGGGGGAGATGTCCAAACAGAAAGTGTAAATATCCTGAGTTTAAGTGAAAAGTGTGCAGGGCAGAATGTACCCTCCGCGGCTATAGAAACTATTAAGGATTTTAAAACACAGATGAAACAAGAAACATATATGTGTTTTAATAAAATCTCTCTGGCCTCTGGCTTTATAAAGATTAGAGGGGGTAAAACAGTGGACTCAGAGAGGTTGCTGCCAGGGTCCACATAAGAGATGATGGTCAGATTCATTTGGTGACAATGTAAACAGAATAATGAGATGTGATGAAGTTATACTTTCATCAAAGACTGACAGGACTTAGTGACAGATGATCAGCTGAAGGAAGAGAGGTAGAGAGGGGGGCAAAATGTTTAAAGAAAAAAAAGGACAAAAAGCCCATAAGATCAGATTACTTTGTTAGAGGTAAATTTGAAATTTAATCTTAAATTTCTTAATTACCCTAACAATGTACTGGCAAATTACTAAATTTATGGAGTCTATAATAGGAAAACTAATAGTTGAGAAGAACAGCTGCTCCTGGTAGAAAAATTTAATAAAAATATCTTCCGATAACACTACTACCACTTCTCTTTATCCTATTTCACAGAAAAAGTTAAATATACATATTGCGATTTCTGAAATAATTAATGAATGAACAGAAACAGAAAGAGTTTAGGACAACCTTTTCAAAAGGAAGGAAGAAACGGGAAAATAGAAACTATAAAATGATTTATTTAAATCTGAATATATCAATAATTATCAAATATTAAATATAAGTGAGGGCCCTCCCCCCACCCAGTGGCGCAGACTTGAGCGCTGGGCTGCAAGGCTGCCCACCGCCTCTGCAGCACCGGTTCGATCCTCAGCCAGCGGTGAGGGTCCCACATGGCGTGCAGACCTCTCCTGCCGTGCCCACTGCTCCCCTCAGCAGTGTATTTTGTCAGTCTGCCTGTTCTGTTCCCCGCTCTGGCTCTGGTTAATTCTCTCACCCTCCCGCACTTCTGACTGTTCCCAGTGCTTGTATAAATAAATAAATAAATCCTAAATAAACAAATGAATAAATAAATAAATATAAGTGAACTACATGTTCAAATTACAAATACTGATAGACTGACAAAAGAGACACTAAGGGCCCAGCTATGAGCTGGCACACACGAGGTAGGGTGGTTTGGAAATGACCCAGCATGTCCAGAGCTGAGATTTCTAATAACCTTTCTACCTTCCTCCTATATTAGGATTATGCTCTTAGTGTATACTGTGGGGAGGTGCCTGTCCCTCTGGGACCCAGCTGAAGGCCTGGGGTTGGGGGCTGAGGATCAACTTGTGTCCAGGGATCAACTTGTTACCAAAATTAAATTAACAAATGGGGTAATGTGGCAAATATAAGTATATTGGGAATAATGGAAGCCAGGTTTCTTACTTTTTTGGAGGAAGGAATTACAAATATGGAAGAAATCTGGTGTTAATGCTGCAGAAATGGAATGGAATTGGAGGTATTGATATTAACCCATTTTTTATGAAAATCTATTTTTTAGATGATGATAGACAAACAGATAAATGAAAGTTTAACATTATCATTATAAATGAAAGAACAGAAGTTAAGGGCCTCCCTAGTGGCTTAGTGGCTTAGGGGTTATGTCTCACCGCTATCACCATTGCTGCCTGAGTACCTGAGTTGGATCCACAGCCAGGGAACTAACCCATATATAGTGTAGCAGACCTCTCCTGTCTTGCCTGCTGCTCCCCTTAGCAGTGTATTTCAGTAGATACACCTGTTCTGCTCCCTACTCTGTCTCTGGCGAATCTTCTCACCATCCCTACCACTGGTCTGCACCCCAGTTCTTCTATGCATAAATAAATAAAACTTTTGAAAAAAGAAAAGGGAGGGAAGAAGAGGCATACATATGTGATACATTATATAAGACTATGAATATGAAAAAATTTTCAAGATGTTAATTTTATATTCGGTGGGGAAAGGGAACAGAGGGATAGGATGAAGATCATACATGTATACTAAGGATATTGACAGCATTATTTCAAAACAAAGACGGACAGTGTTCTTTACTTCTTAACATGTATTGTGCCATGCTCTCACCATGGCACCTTGAGATTTAGGTTTGTGTTAAGTTTTAACATGACCTAACAATCCATTTATATTGAAAATTTAACTATTTCTACTAACTACCTGGTGTGAGTCAGGCAGAGCGTGTCATTCTTATTTGCTGTAAATAGACAATGCTCAGCCATAACTGTTCTAATACAAACATACTTGTTCCTCAAAGAAAAGCCTCCTCTTCGTGAACATTCATTCTTTTAATCTCAACAAATGTATTTTTACCCTAAGGAAAAATAACACTGAAAGAGATAAAACAATCATCTTTTTGCCAAAGAAGTCAACTGAAACATGACTAATGAAGCAATTAATAAAGTGCTAAGAGAAGTGTTACCATCACATCTATCTAGACTGGTACAGAAAGGTTTTTAAGGATAGGCTGCTAAGAGAGTAACAACATAAGATAAACTTCCTTAGACGCTCAGCCAAATTAAGGACCTTTTTATTTTAACTTTCTCTTAACTATGTACTATAGATTATATGAAAATAAAATGACTACTTTAACTTACCATTCCACTGGAATTATTTATTCCATTCATATTAATTTTGGTTACAAATCTAACTGATGGAGGAGCTTCTGGGTATTTAGGTCCACATTCTACTTTCAGGCTATATATTCTGTTTTCATAATTTGTCTGGAAGGCAAAAAAATAATAACATTCAACTAATAACAAAGGAAAAGTACAACAGAAAAAATCGATGTATGTATGATCAAGAATTTACTTTCCTGCATTTATATTTATCTAACCTATACTGTATGGCTAGAAAAAAAAATGCAGTAATCTTACTTAAAAGTAGGTTTTATAAAATTAAAATTAGTCTACAAAAGTAACATCAAAATGTTCAGAACTTGCTTTTTGTGGTACAAACAATGCCTACAAAAATCAAAAGGAAAAAATCAAACCTAATTTCTAATTTAGATATTACTAAAAAAGTTTACATCATAGGGGAAGTTAAGTACTTGACTGAGGCACATATATATATAAAGGTTCCCATCTGTACAGGACAATTCTGTTTAATCCTATTGTTCCAGTATTAATTATTAACAATACTTTTCTTTCTCAAAAGGATCCAGTTAGACAATAAATTCTATGGTTACCCAATATACAACAATCAATAAATTCTAATAAATAAAATAACACCATATTTTACCATCTTACAGCAATAAAATATAATTACTTCATTTCTCTATTAATATTTGCACTAGTATTTCACTTTGTGTCTTCTCAATCCATTATCCGAATTGAGAGACACAAGAGCAAATTTCATGTTTTCACCTCATTTTAAAATAGCTTCTTAATTGAGAAGTTTAACAGTAAGTACCATATTGATAAAAGAGACATTTTAAAGCTACAAGAGTTAATGCTGCTAAATTAACAGGGATTATTTTCATGCCTATACTTAACTTTTCTTTTCCCTTATGCTTTGCTTATATGGCTCAGCATACAATTAAAAGAGGGAAGTAAAAAAAATAATGACAGTGACAATTTAATATCAGCTCCTATATAAATCCGGGGTTGGGGGGGAAGCTAACTATATAAATTTCACTTGGCCAAACTGATCCAGAATTTCCTTTCCTTAAGTAATGAGTGTTACTCTAAGTGGAAGTAAGATCTGGGCTATTAAACTACTGTAATTTAATATGTGTACAATAACCTGGTACAAGTATAATTAAATATCTTAATATTCAAAAAAAGCTGTATGAAATGTATCCAAGTTTAATAGCCAACATGTATTAACTATAAGCCTAGCACTTTGGATATGTATAAGGACTGTGAGCAGACAGATCTCAAAGAAATGATCTAGTCTGTGGTTCTCCACTCTGGATGCACATAAATCTCTAAAATGTTTTGCATTCAAAAAATAATAGTTCCCCCAAAATTCCATAATATTAAAAATACTCAAAGTATGTGAAAATAACTAGAACTCTCCTACTTTGCCGGGTATAGAAAATGGTATAACCATTTTGGAAACAATCTGTTATTTTCTTATAAAAAGATAAATAAGCATATACCTACCCTTTGTAGCAATTCCAATCCTAGGCATTTTACCCAAGAGAAATGCAAAAAAAAAAACACCTCTGTTCACAAAGACTTATAAAGAAGGCTCATACCAACTTATAATAGCCAGAAAGTAGAACAAATCCAAAAGTGAGACCTGATAAACACATTCTGATATACACATACTGTAAAGTACTACTCAATAGTGAAAAGATGTAGTAGTTCTACCTGGTTCAACACAGCGAAATTTCTGAGACATTATACTGAGCCAAAAGAGTGCACACTGCATGATTCTACCTCCACAAAGTTCCACAACAGGTGAGACTACTCTAGGGTGCAGGAAGCAGTGGTGGGATGGTGGTGAGGACAGAAAGAGGCACAGGAACTTTCTGCAGTGACAAATGTTCTATATCTTTTCAAGGTTATGGGTAACAAGATACATTTATTAGCACTCACAGACCTGTGTATTTCACTGGACATAAATTATACTTTAAGATTTAAAAAGCCTCTAAATTAATCTGTTTATCTAATCCAAAACTTAGAGTGAACATCATCCTAACTTTTGATACCTTGAATTTATTTTATCACCTCTAAACTTCAGAAGCCAATTATTTCTGTTATCAAACAAAAGAGCAAAATAAAAGAGAAGAGAGTAGTAAAAGGAATAATATTTACCATGCACTATAGTCAGGTACCTTACTAGTGTGTATTAATCATTTAATTCTCAAAATTTCTGAAGATTGGGATAGTTCCTCCAAGGTAACTGAGAAAAGTCATTAATCCTTATGCTAAAACATTGCTTCAGAAAATATAATCATAAACATATAGGGAATAACAAAATGCTAATTATATAGATCCAAACAAATACTGGAATAACATTAAAAAATAAGGACCTTAATAATATATAAAACAAAAACAATTAAACAAGCAACAGGATATTAAGTAAGAAGCTTCCTATTTTCCTGGTTGGATACAGATACATAAATACAGGGGCAAATGACCTTTGCAATGTACTTCCTCTTCCTGACCCTCCTGGCATCCAAAGAAAGTGAACAGGGGCTCAAAAATTGCATGCCATAGAAGAATCTAGTTAAAGAGAAGCCAAGCATGACCTTTGCAGCATCTTGCCCAAGTGGCCCATGGAGAACAGCTCCCCTCTCCACTGAAATTAACAGCCTTCATCCCCAACTGGGCGCAGCCTGGACAACTTTCTATAGTTGACACCAGGAAAGGTAGCTATCAACAGCTTGGGGAGTTCTATTAGTTATCAAACTGGGTGAGAGTTCAAGTACCAGCTACTCTTCCACATCTGTGAACTGTACTGTGTAACAGCCCACAAAATAGATGATGAACTCATACAGAGGTACCAAAACATTCTTAAAGTTTAAAGTCCCACCGGATGTAGTGGCTGGAGAAAATCCAAATCTAAATAATTTCAAATTTATAGTACACCAAGTTCAGACTGTCAAATCTTTAAACTATTCATTAATTAAGAATGTTGGTAAGTTATAAGCACTTTTTTTTAACCAAACATGCCATGGTAATAATGTCCACAGGCAATGAAAATTCGAGGTTTTCGTTAAAAATACCAAGTTATGAAACCATCAAGAATTTTAACCTTATATTTTTTCCTTCCTCAAATGTCTTACAGAAAAATTAGAGCAGGAAAGGGAAGAGACAGATTATGAGTTAGTAGAATGCACAAAATTTGCAAAGGAATATCAGGAAATATAAAACATACATTAATTCTCTAAAATTAACACTGCTAATTACCTGATGTATTAGTCTTTTGTGATCAAGAGGAAATCTAAACTCTACCAAACAGCAAAAAGGTTGAAATGTTCTCAGCACAAGGTAGCAAACAGTATACAATGAAACCAAAGACTTAAAAACAACCTTCAAATTTGCGTTCTTTCCATCAAGTAAAAAAAATTGCATTCTTTCCATCAAGTAAAAAAAACATATTTCAAAGACTCAATGCATGGAATGGAGTAAATGGGACCTATAAGGAATGCAACAGAAAAAAAAAAATTCCCAAAACTGAAAAAGATTTTTGAGTAAAAATAAAATATCATTTAACTTGAAAAAGATTCTAAGAATAAAGCACATTGGGCCTGTTACCAACAACACTAGAAAATATGTAGAATCACAGATTTTTCAATATATTTTATAGATGAAAAAACTTAGGCTTATACCATTTATATAGCAAGTCAAATATCAGGGCAAATAGCAACATGTTCTCACTACAAACCCATTTAGAAACTCTTGGTTACACACAAGTGGGTTAATAATATTTGATGTCAAAATAAGCTGTCTGCTCTTCCCAAGTACTGCCTCCATTGCCTCAGCTTTCCTCCCCTCTATAATATTCTCCATCCCCATAATATCACTTTCTGAAATCCTACCAATCAGTCCTTCAAGGTTAATTCCAAAGGCCAATTTCTTCCACTGCTCAGCCTTCCTCTATTATTCCAGCTAAAAGAAACATATTCTAAAGTCCCTAGTGAACTTTCTCTGCTATATTTAGAATCTGTCATTTGTAACTTTTCTCCTACTAAACTGCAAATGTCTTGATGGCAATGACCATATCAATCTTTCCCAACAATCCTCCAGAAAAAAAAAAAATCAAGCATTATCTCTCGCACATGGAAATATCAATAATGTATATAAGAGAATTATCTCAGAAATGCTTTACTTTAACAGCAATATTATGAAAGAAAATGCTTACTCTAAAGTGACAATAAATATTAGAAAAAATGTATAATTTATAGCACTGACCCTTGGTGGCCCAATAATCATGCCTGTCCACCTTGTAAGTGTCATATCTTCATCATCTTCAAGGCCCCAGCTAACCGTACCATCGCCCACTCCTTTTTGTCCTTCTTCAAGTTCTTCCAACAAGCGAAAATTACGAGGAACTTTAACTCCTATACAAAAAAATGTCAATGTCAATGTAAAAAAAGCTCATAACTGTAAGAGCTACACATATTCAAATTCAACTTTTTCCAAATTAACCTTTGCAAACCACTTCCCAAAAAAAACAAAATTCCCCTTTAAAAGCATTCTGCCCCAGAAAATGCTGAACGTAATAATCTATGAAAATGAAATCACTAAAGAAAGCACTAATCACTTTTATACTGACATAAATCAATCATAAGGAAATCATGAAAAGTGAGTATTTTCCACAATTGAATTTCCATTCCTATCCAAGAACAATATGCATCAAATAAATGGGCATGACCAGAAAGTTCACAAAGTTATATTTCATTAATATACACACTCTAATCCTTTTTAAAGAATAAAGTTCCATTTTTAAAAAATACATTGAAAGGTACTATTTTCTAGAAGGCTGAGCAGTACCACCCACAGTGCCCAGTCAGTATCTTCTCTTGTTCCAATCACTACCAATGGAACACTCTCCCATGTCAGCACCTATACTTAATCATTACCTAGGGAGTACTAGATTTGAAAACAGATTTCCTTATGAATATAACAGTTTTCCAGGACATGCCTTTTACCTCCTTGCCCACCTAAATATTTTCACAATTTACTAACCTTTCTCATCCCTCCATTTCTACCCCATCACTCCGCTATTTTTAAAATCGTAACACAGAAGCATTCCTCTGTACCTAGAATCTCCTAGTCTTTCACAGCTACCAAACCTCAATCTCATTAAACCTGGTCTTTGCCACCATCTTGACCTCCAATGCCTGGAATTCAACCCAATCCAATCTTCCAACTGATCACAACCTTTCCTAGAGTTACTGGCATGGTGTCTCCAAAGGAAAGGATCTACAGTCCTCCGTGTTTTCAACAGCAGCTAACATCAATCACCCTACAGTCCCACTACATGATCCTGAAAAAATTTGGTTAGACACCCTCAGAATCTGCTCTGGCTCTGGTGCATATTCTCTCTCTCTCTCTCTCTCTCTCTCTCTCTCTCACACACACACACACACACACACACACAATTATCAGGCATAAAGTGACGTTTCCTTTAAAGCCTGTTATTTGGTTTAACCACCCTCTTGCAGAAGCCTTTTTCACTTACTAACACATAGTAACCTTTCCATACATAACGAAAAGTAGTTTTCCACTTTATAAACTGTGCTTCATTAAAAAAAAGTTTGAAAATCATAGGCAACAGAAAATTGAACTCATAAATCACAAGAGTAATTGTTATTACAACTATTATTATTAACAGCCACTGTTTAGATTATCTAGTATATTAGCTTTAAATAAGGTATTCCATTTTATTCTAAAAGCATCCATTTTACAGCTGTGGATACGGATGTCTGAAGGTCACAGTTATATGTGGCAGATACAGTATTAAAATTCAGGTTCTAGCAGAGAGGGAGGAGGGGAAAGGCAGTGTCAGAGAAGATTCCCGGCTGTGCTACTGAAAGAATAACCTAGGGTATTCCAGGCATGCACTGGACTCAAGAGAATCCTGTGATGAAACAAAGGATTCACCTCCTGGATATCAAACCAATACTGACCACATGTGACAGAAGAGATGCTAAAATACTATGGGCAAAGAGGTGAAACTATGAAAAACTAGGGGACAAATGTCTTATTAGTGAGCCTTCACCAGTGTGCTTACAACTGAAACTACAGGACATGATGCAGGCTCAGGGAGCAAAAGCAAGTTTACTTACAAAGGGGACAGAAAGAGAGAGATAAAGAAATTGGAATAAAGGAAAGACTTAGAGGCAGGGCAACCACCAGGCAGCAGTCTTATACAGATACAAAGGTCTTGAAAATCAAAGGAGTGCAAAGGTCTCTGCAAAAGTCTGTGAATATCTCAAATGTCGAAGGTTTTTTCAGAGTTGGCACCACAACAGTTAGCAATGGCAATCCAAATGCAGAGCCAGGCAGCACCAAACACTGGACCAGTCAATGCCAGAGGCAACAGCACCAGAGGCTGTTGACAGACATGCGAGAGAGGCAGGGACAAGTGTTTTAGCTCTTACAGATGCTTGGCCTAACCCAACAGCAAACATCTCTTTTAGAAACACCAAGCAGAGGCCAATGGTGTCATTCCGCAGGTGATGTCAGAGGCAGGGTAAGAGGTCAGATATTCAAAGAAACAGTGCCAGAAGACAGGGAGTAGCATTTCAACTATGTAAAGATCTTTCCAGGAGAGAGCTGGACAAATGTCAACTGAAGCTGGCCCAAACTTGGCCTATATCCACCTCAGGGTATCTGTTTTTCAAACTTGATTGGTCCATTTTATTTGATTGGCACCAACAGAGGCTTGAACCTGGGGCCAATGGGACCTCCAATCAGACTGACTCATTTTCAATCCCATGCTAGTTTCACAACTGCCTGAAACTGCACCAGCACTTCCAACCTGTCCTATACTGAGGTTGGGCTTCAAAACTGATCACCAGGGTTCCTTTGTCATTAGTACAAGCTTGAACCCAACTGGTGCCCAAAGGCATTCCAATCAGATTGATTCATTTTCAGTCACACACTGGTTTCAAAACTGAAACTGAAGCTGCACCAATGTATCTGACCTAATATATACCGAGGCTGGGTTTTAAAATTGAACAGGAGCGAGAGGGTGAGGGGCTGGTAGGGGTGCTCCTCTGACAGAGTGAATGGGAAGACTAACGGCTCTCCTTCAGCTATAAGGAGTAAAGGCCTTCTAACACAAAGAGAATTTGAAGGAGTGTGCAAATACTAGATCCCTCACAAGAAATGCTGAAAGGAGCTCTTGTATCTAAATTGAAGAGAAAAACATCCAAAAGGTGCTGAACAAGGAAACAGAGTCATAATATTAAAGACAAAATAGCAATAGCAGACCTTCATATGTCAATAATTACCCTAAATGTAAATGCACTGAACTCACCAATCAAGAGGAACAGAGTGACTCGTTGGATCAGAAAATAGAATCCAACTTTCTGCTGTCTCCAGGAAACACACCTGAGTCACAAAGATAAACACAGGCTCAGATTAAGGGTTGGAAAACAAGCCTACAAGTAAATGGGACCCAAAGGAAGGCAAAGACAGCCATAGTCCTAACAGACAAAATAAATCTCCAGCTAAAAAGAAGTAACAAGAGACAGGGATGAACACTATATAATGATTAAGGGAAATACACAAGGAAGACATAACACTCATCAATATATACTCCCAAAATGAAGGAGCATAAAAATATATACAGCAATTACTATCAAATCTGAAAATAGATTTTGGAAAAAGATTAGTGGTTGGGATGTCAACACCCTACTTTCACCAATGGACAGAGCAACCAAAGAGAAATAAACACAGACACAAGAGCCTCAAACAAAGAATTATGCCATATGGGCTTAGAAGATTTTTATAAGGCACTGCACCACAAAAAAGCTAAGTACACTTTCTTCTCAAATGCATGTGGGCCATTCTGCCATATACTGGGTCACAAAACAAGTATCAATAAACACATGAAAACTGAAATCAAACCAAACATCTTCTCTGACCACAATAGTATCAAGGTGGAAAACAACCATAAAAAGAAAACATGGAAAAATTCTAACGTGGACTGAAAAGCACACTAATGAATGACTATTGGATTAATGAGGAAATGAAAGAAAAATTTAAAAAATACCTCAAGACAAATGAAAATGAGAACACAACCTACCAGAACCTCTGGGATGCAGCAACAGCAGTTCAAAGTGGGAAGTGTATATATACAGGTCAACATCAAAAAACAAAAAAGATCAAATAAATAATCTTATCTCTCACCTTAAGAAATAAAAAAAAAAAAAAAAAAGATGATGGCACCACATTCCCAGAATTCAAACTATATTACAAAACTACAATAATCAAAACAGTAAGGTACTGAAACAAAAACCAGCATGTAGACCAATCAAATAGAATTCAGAGGCCAAAAATAAACCCACAACTATGACAGTTAATCCACTACAAAGTAGCAACTGGAGAAAGGAAAGCTTCTAAAAAAATGTTGCTGGGAAAAAGGACACATGCAAAACACTCAAACAAGCCCACTATCTCAAACCACAAACGAAAATTAACCCAAATTGAATAAAAGACTTGGAATGTAAGACCTGAAACTAACAAAAAAACAGAGAACAGAGGCCTCCCTGGTGGCTCAAGGGGTTAAGACACAGCCTATGAAGCTGTCCACAGCTACTGCAGCACAAGTTTGATCCCTGGCCAGCCAGGGAGCAACCAACATGGCCCAGCAGACCTGTCCTGACTCGCCCGCTGCTCCCCTCAGCAGTGTGTTTCAGTCAATCCGCCTGTTCCGTCCCCTGCTCTGTCTCTGGTGAATCCTCTTACCCCCAAACCTCTGGCCTGTGCCCCAGCTCTTGTATGCATAAATAAATAAATCTTAAAAACAGAAAACATTCATAACGAGGCTTCAGAAATGCCTTTATGGATTAGTCTCCAATTATCAAGAAAAGCAAAAGCTAGTATTTACAACTGGGACTACATCAAACTAACAAATTTCTGCATAGTGAAAGAAACTATCACTAAAACAAAGATATCCTGCTAAATGGGAGAAAATATTTGACACAATAATATCCAAGAGAGGACTAATATCTAAGATCTACAGAGAACACATACAACTCAACAAAAGGAAAACAACCCAAATGGGCAGAAGAGCCAAATAGGCACTTCTCCAAAGAAAACACACAGATGGCTAACAGGCACACTAAAAAAGTGCTTACCATTACTTATCATTAGGGAAATGTGAATCAAAACTACAATGAGATACCACCTGACAACTGTGAGAATGGTTCACCTCAAAAAGACCAGAAACAAGTGTTGGCAAAGATGTAGAGAAAGAGGAATTGTGGTGGTGGCAATGTAGATTGGTTCCATCCTATGGAAAACAGCAGTTTTCTCAAAATATAAATAGATCTGGGGCCCCCCAGTGGCCTAGGTGTTAAGTGTCAGTTTTAGTACTGAGACAGACTGAGTTCAATCCCCAGCCAGGGAGCTAACCCATACATGGTGCAGCAGACCTCTCCTTTCTTCCCCATTGCTCCTCTTGTTAGAGCAACCCAGATAAAAAACAGGTTGCCCAACTGTGGATCCTCACCCATGCAGGGACTTAAACTGCAGGCACACAAAAAAGGTTAATCAAAAGTTTATTTATTTATTTATTTTTTTTAAATGCTTCCTGATCAATTCTTTTTTTTTTTTTTTTTAATAGAGGCATGCTTTATTTATTTATTTGTTTGTTTGTTTGTTTTATACATGCACTGGGTACAGTCAGAAGCACGGGAGGGTGAGAGAATTCACCAGAGCCAGAGCAGGGAGCAGAGCAGGCAGAAGGACCGAAGTACACTGCTGAGGGGAGCAGCGGGCGGCAGGAGAGGTCTGCGCGCCATGTGGGACCCTCCTCCGGTGGCCGGGGAGCAGCCGGGGATCGAACCGGCTCCTCGGGCGCGGGCAGCTTCGCAACCCAGCGCTCAACCGCTGCGCCACCGGGGAGGCCCAATCAAAGGTTTATTTACAAGGAAAGGGGAAATGAGGAAATGAGTAACTCAAGTAGAAAAAGAGGGAGATAAATTCGTAAATGCATCCTACCCATTCCGCTGACATGGAATCCCAAAAGACCCACTGAGAGCTGGCTAAAAGCCCAGCACTGTGAGGCCAAGAGGCCAACCCCCACTCTCATGGCTGGTTAAATATCCAAACAGAAAACATGGCTACTTAACTCTACCCTCAGGTCCTCGCAACTCTCCCTTTGTTGATCATGGGATTTGTAGTTCCCAGTGTCTTGATGGAGTGGGGGTGGAGTCCACAAAGCCTGTATGGAGTTTGCTCAGAACATCCTTTCCCCCTAACACTCCTAGCAATGTATTTCAGTAAAATTCACCTGCTCTGCTCCCCACTCTGTCTCTGGTGAATCCTCTCACCCCCCTGCACCTCTGGCCTAGCCCCCAGCTTTTCTACACAAAAATAAATGAATTTAAAATCTTTAAAAGAAAAAAATATATCTACCATATGATCCAGCAATTCAACTCTGCAGTATTTATTCAAAGAATACAAAACCATTCAATAGAAAGGATATATGTACTCCTATGTTCACTACAGCACTATTTACAATAGGAAACAACCTAAGCGCCCCAAAAGAGATAGCTGATCAGGAAGATTTGTTATATATACACAATGATATTCTACTCAACTATAAAAAAAGTCTTGCCATTTTCAACTAAACAGATGGCATTGGAGGTTTTTAATGCTAAGTGAACTAAGTCAGAAGCAGAAAGAAAACTACTGGATGGTGTCATTTGTAAGTGGAATACAGAGAAACCACAAAGCCAGGTAAAACTAAACCAATAACAAACCCCAAAAATCTGACTGTAGAACTGAGTTAACAGTGGGGATGGGGAGAAGAGAGAACAAAACGTAGAGGGCACACAGTGAAGTATGGTGAGAACCAAGGGTGTTTCGGTGGTGGGTCTGGTATGGTAATAACACATGAAGGGGAGCTCTTACACCTCTAAATCACAATGTTGTAAAGTAATGTTACCTGAAACATACTTTTTAAGAAAATAGAGTGAAATCCAATTTCTACACCAAAGTCACTTTCTTAACCATCTAACTTCACAGGCAGCACATCAAGAATCAAGACCAAGAATCAGCAGAATACAAAATTCAACACACACAAAACAGTGCCTTCCTATACACAATCAATCAATCTGAAGAAGTAGTAGTCAAGAAAACCATCCCTTTTATAATTCCTTTTATAACTGAAACTAAAAAAATCAAATACTTGGGAATAAACTTAACAAAAGAGATGAAGGACCTATACAAAGAAAACCACAAAACAATGTTAAAAGATATAAAAGACAGAAAGAAAGGGAAAGACATCCCCTGCCCATGGATTGGAAAAATTAACATTATCAAAATGGCCATCCTACCAAAAGCAATATACAGATGGAATGCTATTCCAATTAAAATCTCGATGACATTCTTCAAAGAAATAGAAAACTGATGAAATTCATATGGAACCACAAAAAACCACAAATAGCCAAAACCCTACTGATAAAAACAAAAGAGAAAGGAGGTATCACACTTCCAAACTTCAAGCTACACTATAAAGCCATAATAATTAAAACAGTTTGGTATTGGAACAAAAACAGACACACAGACCAATGGAACCGAATAGAGAGCCCAGAAATAAAGCTACACTTACATGGACAACTAATCTTTGACAAAGGAGCAAAGAATATGCAATAGAATATGGACAGTTTGTTCAATAAATGGTGCTGGGAAAACTGGACCACCACATGCAAAAAAAATGAAACTAGACCACTACCTCTCACCGTGCACAAAAATCAACTCAAAACGGATAAAAGAAGTGGACATAAGACCTGAAACCAGCAGCTGGGACCTTCTTTGGTGGAGACTGTGAAACCAGCAGAAGGCTCCCCAAGGAGCCAGAGATAAGCTGGGAGGCTTGCCCATGCCAGGCGCCTTCCAGCCTGCAGTCCCAGAATAGAGGGGAGCAGCACCCACCGCTGGGGCAGACCGGGCGTGCAGGGGAGCGCGTCCCTGGCACCGGCATTTGCAGCAGGGACCTTTCTTTGGTGGAGACTGTGTGAAACCAGCAGAAGTCCCCCAGAGGAGCCAGAGGTGAGCTGGGAAGGTCGCCCAAGATGCCAGCCAGTACCAGCAACACAGTGTCACAAGGAATATGGCAAATTAGAAAACAGGCAGTAGGGAGTAGAAAAACCACATGCAACCCAGCAACTCCTCCGCAAAAAAGCACACCGCAAAAAGAAAACCATCCACCAGATTGCAACGACAGTAACTTGGAAGAACTTCTGAGCCTTCCAGATAGAGAATTTAAAATTGCTGTGATTAAAAAACTGACAGAAGTCATAAAGGAAAACAATGATAAGGGAAAAATAATTAATGATCAGAAGAATGAAATTGAGTCCCTAAAGAGGGAAGTAAAAGAAATGCAGGTTATTAAAGAATCATTGGAGGCGCTAAAGAACTCTGGGAAAGGCAATGAAAGCAGAATAGATGAAATGGAAGAACGAATAAGTACTCTTGAAGACATAGAAATAAAAAGAACTAAAACAGAAAAGGAAGGAGAAGTATGAAGGAAAAGAACGAAGAAAGACTTCGGGAACTATCTGACTCCATGAGGAAAGGAAATATAAGGGTTATAGGAATCCCAGAAGGAGCGGAGAGAGATGCAGGAACAGAGAAAATATTCAAGGATATAATTGAAGAGAACTTCCCAAACGCGAAGAAGGAGCTGAAAATTGATATACAAGAAGCAAGAAGAACACCAAACTTCCATGACGAAAGGAAAAATACAGCAAGACACATAATAGCAAAGCTCCCAAGAATCCAAGACAAGGAAAAAATAATGAAGCTGACAAGACGGAAGAAACAGATAACATTCAAAGGGAAACCAATCAGACTGACATCAGACTTCTCTGAAGAAACACTACTGGCAAGGGGAGAGTGGAGGGACATAGTCAACAGACTCCAAGAAAACAGATGCCAACCAAGAATACTCTATCCCGCAAAGCTCTCCTTCCTCTATGAAGAAAGAATAAGGACCTTCCCAGACAAACAGAAATTCTGGAATTTCATTACGACTAAACCCCCACTCCCAAAAAATACTACAAGGAGTCCTAAAGCCAGAACCTCAGAGGGACGAATAACAACAAAAGAAGGCCAAAGAAAGTTATTAAAAGAATAAATAAATAAAATCAAAGGAAAGACAAACACAATGGCAAATACAGATGCTAACATATCAATACTAACTCTAAATGCAAATGGACTAAACTCTTCAATAAAAAGACACAGAGTCACAGGCTGGATTAAGAAACAAAACCCAACCTTTTGCAGTCTCCAGGAAACACATTTAGCTGCAAAAGATAAAAATGGACTCAAAATTAAAGGATGGAAAACAATTCTATAAGCAAATGGACCAAAAAAGAAGGCAGGAAGAGCTATACTCATATCAGATAAAACAGATTTCAAACTCAAAAAGATAAAAAGAGACCCCATTGGTCATTACATTATGATCAAGGGGACAATACTTCAAGGAGAAATAACACTCATTAACATATATTCACCAAACAAAGGAGCACCAAATATATCAGACAACTATTGGCATCTCTGAAAACAGACATCAGAGAAAACACATATGTAGTGGGAGACTACAACACACCACTATCAACAATGGATAGATCAACAAGACAAAAAATAAGTAAAGACACTAAAGCTCTAAATAAGGATCTAGAGCTCATGAGATTAACAGACATCTATAGAACACGAAACCCAAAAAAATCCGAGTATACATTTTTCTCAAGCGCACACGGATCATTCTCCAGGATCGATCACATACTGGGGCACAAGACAAACATCAACAGATACACCAAGATTGAAATCATACCAACCATCTTTTCTGACCATGAAGGAATCAAACTAGAAATAAACCATAAAAAGAAGGCAAGGTACTCTCCTACCTCATGGAGATTGAAACCCACACTACGGGAAGTCCACTGGACTAACGAGGAGATCAAAGAAGAAATTAAAAAATTCTTTGAATTGAATGACAAGGAGGACACCAATTTCCTAAATGTATGGGATGCAGCAAAAGCAGTAATTAGAGGAAAATATATAGCAATTGATGCTCACATCAAGAAACAAGGAAGAACTCAAAGAAACAACCTAATCTCGAAGCTCAAAGATCTAGAAAAAGAACAACAAAAAAAAACCCAAAACCAGTAGAAGAAAAGAAATAATAAAAACCAAAGGAGAAATAAATGAAATTGAAAATGAAAAAACAATCCAAAAGATCAATGAAACCAAGAGCTGGTTCTTCAAAAAAAATAAATAAAATAGATAAATCCCTAGCCAGGCTCACAAGGGAAAAAAGGGAGAAAGCACAAATAAACAGAATAATAAATGAAAGAGAAGAAATCACAACGGACACAGCAGAAATCAAAAGAATAATTAATAACTACTATGAACAGTTGTATGGAAACAAGTTCAACAATCTAGAGGAGATGGACAAATTCCTACAACTCTACAATCACCCAAAGCTTGATAAAGAAGAAATAGAACACCTAAACAGACCAATTACAACTAGCGAAATTGAAATGGTAATCAAAAACCTCCCCAAAAACAAAAGCCCAGGACCTGATGGATTTACAAATGAATTCTACCAAACATTCAGAGACGAATTGGTGCCTATCCTTCACAAACTCTTCCAAAAAATTGAGAAGGAAGGTATAATACCTAACATGTTCTATGAAGCCAACGTTACACTAATACCAAAACCGAACAAGGACAACGCAAAAAAAGAAAACTATAGGCCAATCTCCCTAATGAACACTGATGCAAAAATCCTCAATAAAATTTTAGCTATCAGAATCCAACAGTGTATCCATAAGATAATTCACCACGACCAAGTAGGATTCATTCCAGGGACACAAGGATGGTTCAACATCCGAAAATCAATCAACGTTATCCAACACATCAACAAAAAGACATATAAAAGCCATATTATAATATCAATAGATGCTGAGAAAGCTTTCGACAAAGTGCAACACCCATTCATGATAAAAGCCCTTGAATTTCTTGGGATACAAGGAACATACCTCAACATCACAAAGGCCATATATGACAAGCCAACAGCCAGTATCATTCTCAATGGTGAAAAGCTGAAAGCAATTCCATTAAGATCTGGAACAAGACAAGGATGTCCACTCTCACCACTGCTTTTCAATATAATACTGGAAGTCCTAGCCAGAGCAATAAGACAAGAGAAAGACATACAAGGAATCCAAATAGGAAAAGAAGAAGTCAAACTATCACTATTTGCAGATGATATGATAACCTACATAGGGAACCCCAAAAACTCCATAGAAAAACTAATTAAACTCATCAATCAGTTCAGCAAAGTGGCAGGATACAAAATCAACATGCAAAAGTCAGAAGCCTTCCTATACACTAACAATAAATCTGAAGAAGAAGAAATGAAAAAAACCATCCCCTTTATTATCGAAACAAAAAAAATCAAATACTTGGGAATAAATCTAACAAAAGAGGTAAAGGACCTTTACAAAGAAAACTATAAAACACTGTTAAAAGAAATAGAAAAAGATACAAAGAAATGGAAAGACATCCCCTGCTCATGGATTGGAAGAATAAACATTATTAAAATGGCCATCCTACCATAAGCAATATACCGATTCAATGCTATTCCAATAAAAATTTCAATGTTATTCTTCAAAGAAATAGAACAATTATTGATGAAATTCATATGGAATCACCAAAAACCCCGAATATCCAAAGCTCTCCTGAAAAAAAAAGAAGGGAATGGAGGCATCACACTCCCAGATTTCAAACTATACTACAAAGCCATAATCAACAAAACTGCATGGTATTGGAACAAGAACAGACACACAGACCAATGGAATCGAATAGAAAATCCAGAAATAAACCACAGATTTATGGTCACCTAATCTTTGACAAAGGAGCAAAGACTATGCATAGGAGCAAAGAAAGTTTGTTCAATAAATGGTGCTGGAAAACTGGGTCGCTACATGCAAAAGAATGAGGCTTGAGCACTACCTCACACCATACACAAAAATCAACTCAAAACCGATTAATGAACTAGACATAAGACCTGAAACCATAAAATACATAGAAGGAAATATAGGCAAAACACTACAGGATATGCACATCAAAGACATCTTTACAGACACATCACCCAAAGCAGAGATAGTGAAGGCAAGATAAACAGCTGGGACTACATCAAATTAAAGAGCTTCTGCACAGCAAAAGAGACAATAACAAAAACAAAGAAAAACCCCACCAACTGGAAGAACATTTTTGCACACAACACTAATGATAAAGGACTGATCACAAAAATCTGCAAAGAGCTGATGAGACTCAATAACAACAAAGAAAATAATCCAGTCAAAAAATGGGCAGAAGATTAAAAAGAAACTTCTCTGAAGAGGAAATGCGGATGGCCAACAGGCATATGAAAAAATGTTCAACATCACGTGTAATCAGGGAAATGCAAATCAAAACTACCATGAGATACCATCTTACACCAGTGAGAATGGCACATATTAAAAAAACTAGCAACAACAAATGTTGGCGAGGTTGTGGAGAAAAAGGAACTTTTCTGCACTGTTGGTGGGAGTGCAGACTGGTCCAACCACTATGGAGAGCTGTGTGGAGATTACTGGACCTACTAAACATAGAGCTTCCATATGATCCAGCAATTCCACTCCTAGGTATTTACCCAAAGGACACAGAAACATCAATTCCAAAGAGCACCTGCACCCCTATGTTTATAGCAGCACTATTTACAATAGCTAACCTTGGAAACAGCCCAAATGCCCAAAAATAGATGACTGGATCAAGAAGGTGTGGTACATATATACCATGGAATATTACTCAGCATTCAAAAAAGATAAACACATGCAATTTGCAGCAACATGGATGTCGCTGGAAGGGATCATGCTCAGTGAAATAAGCCAAAAAGAAAAAGAAAAATATCGGATGTTCTCACTCATAGCAGGAATCTAGAAAACTTAAATAAGAGACCAGGAAAATGAATAACTATAAGAAAGTGAAAATCAAAATCAGCAAAAAACTATGAACCAGAGACACTTTTTGGGGGGTGGGGGCGGGAGGGGAGGGATTGGGGTCAGAATGGGGGGGTTGCAATTGTATGGGGAATATAAAAATAAAATTTATTATAAAAAAAAAAGACCTGAAACCATAAAATATGGAGAAGAAAATATAGGTAAAACACTACAATACATACATCTCAGATACATCTTTAAATACTCATCACCCAAAACAGTGATAGTGAAGGCAAAGATAAACACCTGGGATTACATCAAACTGAAAAGCTTCTGCACAGCAAGAGAGACATTAATCAAAATAGAGATACCCCACTGATGGGAAAAATGTTTGCACTCCATACAACTGATAATGGACTGATCACAAAAATATACAATGAACTCACAGGACCAAACAAAAAAAACAAAGTAAACAATCCAGTCAAATAGGCAGAACTTAAAAGGCATTTCTCCAAAGAAGAAATGCAAATGGCCAACAGGCATATGAAAAAAATGTTCAACATCCCTTATGATCAGGGAAATGCAAATCAAAACCACACTGAGATACTACCTTACACCAGTGAGAATGGCATGTATTAAAAAAAGTAGCAACAATAAATGTTGGCAAGGATATAGAGAAAAAGTAACTCTCCTACATAGCTGGGGGGAGTGCAAAATGGTCCAACCACCTTGGAAAGCTATCTGGAGTTTCCTCAGTCTACTAAAAATGAAGCTACCCTATAACCCAGCAATTTCACTACTAGGGATCTACCCAAAGGACACAAAAACATTGATTCAAAAGAACACCTGCACCCTTATGTATATTGCAGCACTATTTACAATAGGTTAAACCTGGAAACAACCCAAATGCCCAAAAACAGATGAGTAGATCAAGAAGATGTGGTATATATACACAATGGAATATTATTCAGCAATCAAAAAAGACAAACTCATGCCATTTGCAGCAACACAGATGGAGCTAGAAGGAATTAAGCTCAATGAAATAAGCCAGAAGGAAAAAGAAAAATATCGGATGGTTTCACTTATAGCAGGAATACAGAGGAACCCAGTAAGACATCAGTGTAAAAAAAATACCAGTACAAAACACAACAAAGCAAAAAGAGACAATTACAAATCAAAGACATACTGTGGGGGAGGAGGAGGAAGAGGGATTAGAGGGAGGGAGGGAGGGAGGAGCACAGGGAACTGAGGTGATGGTGCACAGGTGCATGGTGAAGGAAATTCTATGGGGACTACACCTGAGGAGGTGGGAGGAAGCAAATATTGTTTAAAAATGAACAATGATGTAAAAAAAAGTTTTTTAATTTAAAAAAAAAATGAGAAAAAATAAAGTCAAGCCAGAAAGGAAAAAAAAGGGGAAAAAATTAAAGGTTATGTTTTTGACTGCCAACATTGTTTGTTTGTTTTGTGGGACCCTCGCCGAGGGCCGGGGAACAAACCAGCGCTGCAGAGGCTGTGGGCAGCCTCACAGCCCAGCACTCAACCACTACGCCACCAGGGGAGGCCCTGACTGCCAACATTGTAATACTGAACTAAGCTGGAGCCCTCATAGAGATTGAATGTTGTTGTTTCTGCTGTTTTCTGATATTTATGGCAAATTCAAGTAAAAATTTCAGTCTGTCATTTGGTTGATAGAAGGAAATTTTGTGGAACTTCAGTAGATCTCCTGAGACATTCCACAAGATTTCTCCCTTTCCTCTTGGGAAAGGCATTAGATGAATTTGTCCCATTTGGCTTACCTAATAAATTAAAACTAGAAGAGAAGCATTGTCACTTGGGAAAAGGGTAACACTTTGACATATACAGAAATGTTGACGTTGATTTTCTAAAATGTGTACAGAAGAAACTCAATACCTGATATGTATGTAAACTGTCAACGGTGATTGTTGCCTTGCAATATTTTATAGTATAGAAACTGTTTTTGGAGAAAATAGGGAGAAAAGGCCTCAACAGATTCCTATTGATGGAACTTTAGAGAGTAAAAATTTCCTAAAAAGAACTGAATAGACCTGGAAATACACCTGATTTTCACTAAGTTTTCTTTGACGTAACCCTGGAATTTATTTATTTATTTATTTTTTTGCATTTTGTTCTGAATCCACAAAGTTTTCTTGTTTTGAGTGACCAGGATCTGCAGCAATGTTCTATTTTTTCTCCAGCAAAGCTAACTTGTGTTCACATTTTCTCTCCCCTGATAACAACACAGCATGAAAATAGTGGTAGTAATTTTTTTACTACTTATCTCAAAGTCTGTTTTTGTATAACTTCCACAGGGATTTTGTCTGCTTAAACTAAAACAATTGGACATGAGTTTCATTGTGTGGCTTTGAGTGGAATCTTCCAGGAAGATGAAACAGAGCTGAACCAAGAGGAGGAGAACCTGTTGCTTTGTCCATCGGCTCCAGAGACCCCCAAGGGAGGTGGGGAAACTGCCTCCATGGGCAGGACTGGACAACCCGGGAAAAGAATAAGCCCTGGTACCCTCGCTAAGAAGGAAGCCCTGGTGGATTTTGATAAGACCAACTTTGTTCTTGAAGCCTATGTGGACCCAATGTCAAGAGTTTGCTCTAATCCTTTATGGAGTATTCCAACAAAACCAGCTACAATTGCTGTTCAGTTATTCTGCCCTGTGATTTTATGCAAAAATAGGTAATATGGTTTAAAAGCAGATTTGATTTGTAAACTTTTGCTACACTATTGAAGCAATTTGGGATCAAGGTTGAGAGAACCAATTTTTGCCTAAGTTGAATCAATTTTAATATTTTTCCTGTGATTTGATATCTTTGCTGTTTTGTTTTGGCTAATGCCTCCAGATGTTTTTTTTTTTTTTTTTTTTTGGCTTGGACTGATAAACTATTTCCCAGGAATGGAGAACTTTTGCTTTCCACAATGGACAATACCTGGAGAGACTGGTTTGCTTTCCAATGGGAACACTGAGAAAAATTTTCATCTGAGACTGTACCCCAGCATCCATACATTTGATCTTCAACACCATGGAAATGGTGGCAAAGTGAAAGGGGGGAACTATTAGGGGGAAATAATGTCCTGAGCTAATTCCATACAGGCTTTGTGGATGCCACCCCCCACTCCATCAAAACACTGAGAACTACAAATCCGAGGATCCCGAAAGGGAAGTTAGTTGCAAGGACCTAACTGCAGAGTAAAACAGCCATTTTCTGTGAGTGGAAATAAAAACCAGCCATGTTAGTGGGGTCTCGGGCACTTGGCTCGTGCTCTTGGCCAGGCAGGTTTGGTCTCGGCATGTCATTTGGGATTCCAGGTCAGCAGAATGGGTAGGACACATTTAAGAATTTATCTACCTCATTTCTCCCTGAGTTGTACAATTCCTCATTCCCCTTCCCTTGTAACAACTGTTCAACCAAAAATAAATAAATAAATAATATAAAAATATAAGTTAAAAAATATATATATGCAAATGGCACCAGAAAAAAAAAAGACCAAGAATCAGACTACTGAGTCCCGCTCCCTATTCTCCTACCCATTTAACATGTGATTCCAGCACAGCATCCTCCTCTTTATGTGAAATGACAGTATTTCCTACCTCATGGAATCATTGTGAAAAACAATTTGTTTTAAACACAATGAATGTTGACTATCAACATTTTACTGTCCATATTAAGTAAATTACATATAACTTCCATTCACCTCCATCTAAATGCATGAAAATAAAAGTTCTTTGTATAATCTTGCAGAGTAGCTTCTGGAAATTTTATCATAAGTTGTGAATTTCTGTTCACATAACACTGGGATAACCGCTCATTTCCTTATCTATACAGTTAAGATCGCTACACTCTCTTGCTACTGAATTGATGTTTAAAGTAAACTTAAACGAGCTTCATTACCCTCGCCATCTTGAGGGAAGGCATTCCCCAAGAATAATTCTAAATATGTGCTAGATTTCGTTCCTCCTTTTTATAAACAATTCAGTCAAGTGATATTTATGAACATACAAAACTACAAAGGAAAGTACCATAAAAGTGATATACCTAGTTGTACCTAAGCTTTTCACCATGTCTCTATATACAGCAGTTTGGGAAAATAGTTCTAAGAATAAAGGATCAACTACTGGCAATTCTAACATTTAAAAAGTTTTAGCAGCTAAGACTATTTGTTTATAAAGTATGATTCAAAATTAAAAAGAACAACAGCAGTGTGTTATATTTTCAAATTCAGGCTAGAGCTTTCTGGCTTTATTTCACCCAAACACTAATGCCTGCTAAGAGTCACAAGAAGAGGATGTCACTCCATAAAACTGCAGTACATACAAAGCTGTCCTCTGATGTCCTGCTGTCTGGGACGTTTTCTATGGCTCTGCTTGTCTTTTTCCTGTATGCCTCTGTGTGTATTTGTTATTGTCAGTATTTTAAATATTTTAACCCTCTTAGTCAATCTCCATTTAAAAAAAAAAAAAGCATCCAAATACCATCCCTTTCTAGCTGAAACTCTTAAAATCCTGCAGTTGACAGGTCCACAAGAATCTGAGCGATCAGTCCACAATCTTATGCTTTACAGGAAAGAAAATTACCACCAGGAAGAACTAGGTGATGATCCCAATGTAACTTAACTACTAGTTCTTAAACCAAGTCAAAAACCCAAGACTCCAGGCTTCACACTTTCAAATCTCCTCTTTACCACATGAAAATGAACCTCTAATCATAAGGGGTAGAGGTATTACTTACTTAGTATTCGTAAGTAAAATACTGAAGGCCAAAAAACTTTAAAAAACATGCACCCACTTTTTAATGTGAAAAATACCAGATTCCTAATCACTTCCCTTTAATTTCTATTAATACCGAAAAAAGTATACAGACCACCAAATACTAGAATGAGTCTTGCCACACATACTGTTTATTAGTAACAAGGATTTCCCAATTTTAATTCATAAATTTTCACCTTTTACATGTCTTAGAAAAAAAAGCACAAATTAGACCTTGAGTATGGAATCTGTCAATCTAGCTATACAAATATATGAGAAAATAATAACAAAGAAAACAATACCAGTTTGCAACTAATCTGAAAGCTGTAAAATAAGGATCTTGAAGGATTCCAGTTCCACCTGATGGTAAACAGTCTGGGATGCAGAGTCCCCGAAAAATCAGAAGTAATTACTGTTACAATTACAGTATATTTCTTTTTAGACTATTATTTCATACATAGTGACTGACATGGTTTTTATTTTTTCCCAAATTGAGATCGGATTTATGGCTTCCTTTTTCCTCAAATTAAGAACATGTTTTCTGGGGTTTCCCTGGTGGTGCAGGGTTTAAAGACCATGCTATCAAGCTACTGCTAGTCACTACAGCACCAGTTTGATCCCCAGGCAGCCAGGGAGCTAACCCATGTGGCACAGCAGGCCTCTCCTGTCTGAACAGCTGCTCCTCTCAGCAGTATATTTCAGTACATCTGCCTGTTCTGCTCCCCACTCTCTCTGGTGAATCCTCTCACCACCACCCCCTACCCCACACCTCTGGCTTACACCCCATTTCTTGTATGCATAAATATGCATAAATATTTTAAAAAAAAAAAAAGAATGTTTTCTATTTCAAACATTATCAAGGATAATTTTAAAATGCACCAGTGAAGAATAAAAGTCTTTGTTGATGGACAAGAATATCTACACATTATCTTCCTTAACAGCATAAAAAAAACATGAAAACAATACCACATTATACAGCAATCAGGAAGCCTATGTTTGTCATCCATTCACTTTTATATTAATTCATTCACTCACTATATTTGAAAACCACAAGGTGCAATTACTACACACTTGCTACTAGGGAGGACAAAACCCTAAACCTCCAGAAGTTCATCATCTATTAGAGAATTGAAAGGTTCAGCGTGGTAAAGAAAAGGAGAGCCAGGCTAAATTTCTCAAAGGGAGGGAAAGTTTTATTGCGCCCCAGGCAGACCTCATGCACCCAAGGTGGGGGTCAGTGAAGCCGCACACGTTGTTAGGGGGAAGCAGGGTTTTATAGGGTAAGGAGGGGTCAGGTGGGAAGTTGGGCTCCTATGGCAGGGGGGAAAAAGTTTGTTGGGGGGGGGGGAGTTTCGTGGGGCAGGTAGAGGTTCTTTGTCTGAGAAGAGACTTGTAGGGGAAGGGGGGAGGCTCACTGCCTGAATCCTCCAGGCAGGTATCCGCATTCCTGCCCCCCAGGTGGGCTTCCTGGTTGGCTTCTGCATTCCGGCCTCCTGCATGGACCTTACAAGAATGACTCCAGACAGCACAATGCAATGTGAAATATCCTATGAGAAAACTTCAAATGGTCACTAAGCCCCAAAGGGGAAAAAGGAAGGTCTCCTAGAAGAAAAAACTCTCCAGGGGTACCATAAAGAAAAACGGAAATCACCCAGGTTAAATATGTAAGATGTTAGTGGAGAAAATTACAGAACAAAGAGCATCAAAAAACTGAACAGAGCAATCTAAGTCCATGAGAAAAATCATTAAAAATATTACCTCTCCTCAAATTGATCTGTAGATCCTTATAATGTAAACTGAAATTCCAATACCATTGTTCCTTAAACTTCCTAAAGAATTCTAATACTCTTATGAAAAATCTAAGGGGCAAGAGTTTGAAAAAAAAAAAAAGTTCAAAAGAAAACGAAGGGGACATTTTCATAGGTAATTCGCCTTTCCCATCGAAAAAATTAAGATGTGAAATGAGTGCATAAAATCTACAGACTAATGAAAAAAGAAAAGACTCAAAAGAGATATCTACATGTATCATGAAAAATGGCACATACAATACAGATAAAGTCAGCAGAAATCCAGATTAAACCTTGTATCATGTACCAGGGGGAAAAAATGTCTTGACTATGCACATGATCAACAAGAACAAAGTAAACAATTCAGTCAAGAAATGGGCAGAAAAGCTAAAAAGACACTTCTCCAAAGAGGAAATGCAAATGGCCATTGGCATATGAAAAAATGTTCAACATCACTTGTAATCAGGGAAATGCAAATCAAAACCACAATGAGATACCATCACACACCAGTGAGAATGGCATATATCAAAAAAACTAGCAACAACAAATGTTGGTGAGGATGTGATGGAAAAGAAACTCTCCCAGACGGGATCAACATGGCAGCGGGGAAACGCTGAGAGCAAGACCTCCCACAAAAAAAAAAAAAGTGAATAGGGAGAAAAAGAGGCAAGTCCCTGCCAGAACTGGGACACGGAAGATAAACAAGCGACTCTGGCAGGCAAACTGTCCAAAGAAGAAAATGGCCATAAAAGAGGACCAGAAAGGAGGAAAGCTCAGAACCCAGCTACCCTTCCCCACCCACAAAGTCTGCACTCTCTGACCAACTGAAAGTGTAACAGGGTGGGCCGCAGGAAAGGGGAAGGTTCCAGGTTCCCTGCCCCATGCAAATGGACGGTGGAGCTGAGCAGGGAGAGAAGAAGCTGCAGAGGACACTGAGGAAGGAAGCAGGATGGAGCCAGAAGGAGACCTGGAGGAGGCGCATGGAGCCTATGGACACATGAAGAAACTGCGCTTGCCTTTTGGTGGTGGCCTGGGTGACACAGATGTGGGTGAGACCCGTGGGGAGATGACAGTGGCAGCTTTTATCTTGATTTTGATTTTGCGCTTTTCCTTCCGGGCTTGTCTGGTTGTTTCTGACCCTTTTCTGTGGGTCCCCACTGGAAAATGCTTTAGACTTGTGGCAGGCTTTGGGGCCTTGCTCTGGGAAATCCCATTTGGATGGAGTTTTACCCACGAGGGGACGGGTAACTTTGGGTGCTTGGTTTAGAAACTAGATTCTTTGCCTTTCCTGTATTGTTTCCTAGTTGTATTAAAGTTCCTTCCCATTAAAGTCTCATATGTTTTGTGTTGATGCGGCAAATGGCAGAACCCATTTAGAGTAGGCAGGTTTGCGGGGTTTGGGCTACCCCTCTCCCTGCCCTGTAACAAAAGGAGGGAAAAAAAAAAAAACACAACTACAAAAAAACTAAAACAACCAACAAGAACAAACTACGCATCAGGCTGGACTGTGAGTGGAAAGGAACTATTTTCAGGCAGCTCACTCTGTGAACTCGCTCTGTGGCGAACCCTGCAGGAATCACCTCAGAGGTGAGCGAATGGATCGGGGCGCCATTAGAAAAAACAAAGACTCCAGGCCAGCGGGTAAGTTTGTGCAGAAAAGCAGCTCACTCAAAAAGCATTCGCCAGGTCGCGGAGCACTGCTGTCCAGGTCCCCACGCCTGCGACCTAGGCTTGCGGGGAGATGTGCAAGAGCCCTCATTGAGGTGAATGTCCCTCACTGAGTAATCAGAAACCCGGCGCCCACACATGGGATCGGGGTGCAAAATGTGCCATTTCTATGGACACTGAAACGGGCTACAGCCCACATCCTGGATCTGAGGGCTTTGGAACTGAGACCCGGGGCACGAAATTTGGGGCGTGGGAGATCCCAGGATGGTAGGGCACAGGGCAGACACAGCACCCCCACACCACTGAGGTGCTCAACGCCACTCCCAATCTATTCCCCAGACGCACGGGAAAAAAAAGTTCTGGAAGGACACTAGAAAAGATCTCTGGCGCCACCTAGCGACCAGGAAAAAATCACCAACACCCTATAGTTGGAAACTGGGGATCCCAAAAACACCCTCAGGCTCTAAGAGAGGGTGGGCCACGCAAATGGGGGTAAGGAGGGAAATAAGGCGTGGAGCAAGATCCCATCCTGGAACTGAGAGCCAGGTGCAGGATCCCGGGTGTGGGACACGCCATAGCAGCAGGCACTGCACAAGGTGACAGCCAGTGTTTTGGATCTGATAGCCCTGGAACTGAGACCTAGAGTGCAGAATTCAGGACGCGGGATCCATACAGCTGTGGGCACAGTACCTGGTGAAGACGGGGCAGATACAGCACCCAGCTTCAATAAGAGCCCCTGTGTTGAGGTGCCCCCTCCATCCCCTCTCCATTACTCAGAGAACCACTGAGAAAAAGCATCGTCAGCAAGTACAGGTCTCTGGCACCACCTCGTGACCAGAACAGAATCACCACCTAGCTTGATTCCGTGCTGGAACTGAGTAAATTCAGAGGGAGGGGAACTGTAAGGGACAATGCCCAGCAACACAGCATCAATACCCTGGTGGAGATTTGGCCTACCAGTGCTGGTCTCAGTCTGGTAAACAGTTTCTGACACCCCTAAAGGAGCACTCCAAAGAGATGCCCGCCAACACCAGTGGCACAACGTCGCAATGCATAAAACTAATTAGAAAGCAAACAAGAGGGAGAAGAAAAAAATATAAATAACCAAGCAAGTCCGCAGTAGAAGGACACACCACAAGAAGAAATACAGTCACCAGAGCTGAACAATGACATGGAAGAACTTCTCAGCCTATCAGATAGAAAATTAATGATTATCATGATTAAAAACCAGAAAGAAACAAAGAGAAACCCCACCAACTGGGAGAACATTTTTGCACACAACACTAATGATAATGGAATGATCACAAAAATCTACAAAAAGCTGATGAGACTCAACAAAATCAAAGAAAGTAACCCAGTCAAAAAATGGGCAGAAAGGGCCTCCCCGGTGGCACAGCAGTTGAGTTGCGAAGCTGCCCGCAGCCTCTGCAGCACCTGTTCAATCCCCGGCTGCTCCCCGGCCACCTGAGGAGGGTCCCACACGGCAGGAAGACCTCTCCTGCCGCCCACTGCTTCCCTCAGCAGTGTACTTCGGTCCTTCTACCTGCTCTGCTCCCCGCTCTGGTGAACTCTCTCACCCTCCCGCGCTTCTGACTGTACCCAGTGCTTATATAAATAAATAAATTAAATAAAATAAAAAAAAACCTTTAAAAAAAAAAGAAAAAAAGAAATGTAGGAGATTAAAAGATTACTTGAGGAGATAAAGAACTCTGGGTAAAGCAATGAAAATAGAATCGATGAAACAGAAGAAGGGATCAGTACTGTCGAAGATACAGAAATAAAAAAAGCCAAAAAAGAAAAGGAGAGAGAAGTGCAAATGAAGCAGTATGAGAATGCTTAGACAATTATCAGACTCCATGAAAAAGAGAGGAAATGTGAGGATTATAGGCATTCCAGAAGGTGAGGAGAGAGATAAAGGAACTGAGAAATTATTCAGAGATAAATGAAGAAAACCTCCCAAACATGAAAAAGGAGACATACAAAAAGCTAGAAGAACTCCCAATTACCATAATGAAAAGAAAACTACAGCAAGACACCTAATAGTAAAGCTTGCAAGAGTACAAGACAAGGAAAAAAGAATGGAACTGGCAAGAGGGAAGAAACAGATAATTTATAAGGGGAAACAATCAGGCTAACATCAGACTTCTCCAAAGAAACATTACAGGGAAGAAGAGAATGGAGTAACATATTCAGCAAACTTCAAGACAGCAAATGTCAACCAAGAATACTTTACCCTACAAAGCTCTCCTTCCTCTACAAAGAAAAAATATGGACCTTTTCAGACAAACAGAAACTCCAGAAATTCATTACAACTAAACACCCACTCCAAATATTCTACAAAAAGTCCTAAAGCCAAAACCAACAGAGGAATGAACAAGAACAGAATAAAGCAAGGAATAAAAATCACAAAAAAGACAGACAAAATGGCAAACACAGATGCCAACATATCACTATTAACTCTAAATGTAAATGGATTAAACTCATCAATAAAAAGACACAGAGTAGCAGGCTGGATGAAAAAACAAAATCCAGGGCCTCCCCGGTGGCGCAGCAGTTGAGCAATGAGGTGCGAAGCTGCCCGCAGTCTCTGCAGCACCGGTTCCATCCCCGGCCGCCAGCGAGGATCCCACATGGCACGCAGACCTCTCCTGCTCCGCCCGCTGCTCCCCTCAGCAGTATATTTCATCAGTCTGCCTGTTCTGCTCCCTGCTTTGGCTCTGGTGAATTCTCTCACCCTCCCCCACTTCTGACTGTACCCAGTGCTTGTATAAATAAATATATCTTTATAAAAAAATTAAATTTAAAAAAAACAGAAACAAAATCCAACCTTCTGCTGTCTCCAGGAAACACATTTAAC
Organism: Talpa occidentalis; assembly: GCF_014898055.3. Classification (NCBI taxonomy): domain Eukaryota; kingdom Metazoa; phylum Chordata; class Mammalia; order Eulipotyphla; family Talpidae; genus Talpa; species Talpa occidentalis. Next base: position 72,369,671 of record NW_026555331.1, read on the forward strand.
CACAAAAAGATAAACACAGACTGAAAGTAAAAGGTTGAAAACAATCCTACAAGCAAATGGAATAAAAAAGAAGGCAGGAACAGCCATACTTACATCAAATGAAAGAGACTTCAAATTAAAAGAGGTAAAAAGAGACACAGACAGACTCTACATTATGATCAAGGGGACAATACATCAGGAAGATATAACACTCATCAACATTACTCACCAAATGAAGGGGCACCAAAATACATCAGAAAATTATTATCAGCTCTGAAAACAGACATTAAAGAAAATATGTATTTATGATGGGAGACTTCAACACCCCACTTTCACCAATGGACAGATCAATGAGACAAAAAATAAAGATACTAGAGCCCTAAATAAACAAATAGAACTCATGGGCTTAACAGAAATCTATAGGACACTGCACCCAAAAAAATCCGAGCACACATTTTTCTTAAGTGCACATGGATCATTCTCCAGAATCGATCACATACTGGGCCACAAGACAAACAACAGATACATGAAGATCAAAATCATTCCAACTATCTTCTCCAATTATAAAGGCATCAAACTAGAAATAAATCATGAAAAGAAAACAAGGAACCCTCCCACTTCATGGAGATTGAAATCCACACAACTGGAAGAAGACTGGACTAATGAGAATCAAAGAAGAAAATAAAAAATACTTTGAGTTCAACGACAAGGAGGACACCACTTTTCAGAATGTAATGGATGCAGCACAAGCAGTAATAAGAGTAAAATATATAGCAATACAGGCTCAAATCAACAAACAAGAAAGAACTCAAAGAAACAACCTAATCTCACATCTCAAAAAGCTAAAAAAAGAACAACAAAAAAACCCGAACGCCAGTAGAAGAAAGGAAATAATAAAAATCAAAGCAGAAATTAATGAATTGGAAATTAAAAAAACAATCCAAAAGATCAATGAAACCAAATGTTGGTCCTTGAAAAACTAAACAACATAGACAAACCTCTAGCCAGGCACACGAAGAAAAAATGGGGGAAAACAAATATAAATAGCATTATAAATGAAAGAGGAAAAATCACAACAGACTCAGTGAAAATCAAAAAATAATCAAAGAATACTACAAACACTTACATGGAAACAAATTCAAGAACTTAAAAGAGATGGAAAAGTTCCTAGAAGGATACAATCATCCAAAGCTGGACAAAGAAGAAATAGAACAACTAAATAGGCCAATTACAAGCAGCGAAATTGAGGCAGTAATCAAAGCACTCCCCAAAAACAAAAGCCCAGGCCCAGATGGCTTCACAAATTAATTCTACCAAACATGCAGCAGTAAATTAGTGCCTATCCCACACAAACTCTTTCAAAAAATTGAAAAAGAAGGAATACTACCAAGTACGTTCTACAAAGTCAACATTACACGAATACGAAAACCAAACAGACAGCACAAAAAAAGAAAATTACAGGTCAATCTCATTAATGAACATTGATGCAAAAATCCTCAATAAAATTTTAGCTATCAGAATCCAACAGTGTAGTCATAAGATAATTCACCATGACCAAATAGGATTTATTCCAGGGACACAAGGATGGTTCAACATCCGAAAATCAATCAACGTAATCCAACACATCAACAAAAAGAAATATAAAAACCATATGATACTATCAACAGATGCTGAGAAAGCATTTGAGAAATTACAATACCCATTTATGATAAAGGCCCTTGCAATTCTGGGGATACAAGGAACATACCTCAGCATCATAAAGGCCATATATGACAAGCCCACAGTCAATATCATTCTCAATGGTGAAAAGCTGAAAGCATTCCCATTAAGATCTGGAACAAGACAAGGATGTCCACTCTCACCACTGCTTTTCAACATGATACTGGAAGTCCTAGCCAGAGCAATAAGACAAGAGAAAGACATACAAGGAATCCAAATAGGCAAGAAAGAAGTCAAACTATCACTATACGCAGACAATATGAAATATACATAGAGAACCCCAAAAACTCCACAGAAAAACTATCTCAACTAATCAATCAGTTTAGTAAAGTGGCAGGATACAAAATCAACACGCAAAAATCAGTAGCCTTCCTATACACAATCAATCTGAAGAAGAAGGAATCAAGAAAACCATTCCTTTTATTATTGAAACAAAAAAAATCAAATACTTGGGAATAAACCTAAAAAAGAAGTAAAGGACCTATACAAAAAAACTATAAAACACTGTTAAAAGAAATAGAAGAAGACACAAAGAAATGGAAAGACATCCCCTGCTCATGGATTGGAAGAATTAACATTGTCAAAATGGCTATCCTACCAAAAGCAACCTACAGATTCAAAGCTATTCCAATTAAAATTTCAATGTCATTCTTCAAAGAAATAAAAAAAAAAATGATGAAATTCATATGGAGCCACCAAAAACCCCAAGTAGCCAAAACCCTCCTGAAAAAAAAAAAAGGGAATGGAGGCATCACACGCCCAGACTTCAAACTATACTACAAAGCCATAATCATCAAAACTGCATGGTATTGGAACCAGAACAGACACACAGACTGATGGAACCGAACAGAAAACCCAGAAATAAATCCACAGATTTATGGTCAACTAATCTTTGACAAAGGAGCAAAGAATATGCATTGGAGCAAAGAAAGTATGCTCAATAAATGGTGCTGGGAAAACTGGGATGCTACATGTAAAAGAATGAAACTTGACTACTACCTCACACCATTGCACAAAAACCAACTCAAAATGGATTAAAGAACTAGACATAAGACCTGAAACCATAAAATACATAGAAGGAAATATAAGCAAAAAAACTACATGGGGCCTCCCCGGTGGCGCAGCGGTTGAGTGCTGGGTTGCGAAGCTGCCCGCGGCCTCTGCGGTGCCGGTTCAATCGCCGGCTACTCCCCGGCCATCGGAGGAGGGTCCCACATGGCGCGCAGACCTCTCCTGCCGTCCGCTGCTCCCCTCAGCAGTGTACTTCGGTCCTTCTGCCTGCTCTGCTCCCCGCTCTGGCTCTGGTGAATTCTCTCACCCTCCCGCGCTTCTGACTGTACCCAGTGCTTGTATAAATAATAAATAAATAAATCTTTAAAAAAAAAACTACATGACATGCACCTCAAAGACATCTTTACAGACACATCACCCAAAGCAGAGATAGTGAAGGCAAAGATAAACAGCTAGGACTACATCAAATTAAAGAGCTTCTGCACAGCAAAAGAGACAATAACCAAAACAAAGAGAAACTCCATCGACTGGGAGAACATTTTTGCACACAACACTAATGATAAAGAACTGATCACAAAAATCTACAAAGAGCTGATGAGACTCAACAACAACAAAGAAAATAATCCAGTCAAAAAATAGGCAGAAGACTCAAAAGAAATTTCTCCAAGAGGAAATGCAAACGGCCAACAGGCATATGAAAAAATGTTCCACATCACTTGCAATCAAGGAAATGCAAATCAAAACTACAATGAGATACCATCTCACACCAGTGAGAATGGCACATATTAAAAAAACTAGCAAGAACAAATGTTGGCAAGGATGTGGAGAAAAAGGAACTCTCCTGCACTGCTGGGGGGAGTGCAAAATGGTCCAACCACTATGGAAAGCTGTGTGGAGATTCCTCAACCTACTATAGATAGAGCTTCCATACAATTCAGCAATTACACTCCTAGATATTTACCCAAAGGACACAGAAACATTAATTCCAAAGGGCACTTGCACCCTTATGTTTATAGCAGCACTATTTACAATAGCTAAGTTTTGTAAACAACCCAAATGCCCTAAAATAGATGACTGGATCAAGAAGATGGTACATATACATATACATTTGGTACATATACATTGTGTATATGTGGTACATATACACCATGGAATATTACTCAGCAATCAAAAAAAAATAAACTCATGCAATTTGCAGCAACATGGATGGAGCTGGAAGGGATCATGCTCAGTGAAATAAGCCAGAAAGAAAAAGGAAAATACCGGATCATCTCACTCATAGTAGGAATCTAGAAAACCTAAACAAGAGACCAGGAAAAGGAATAACTATAATAAAGTAAAAATCAAAATCAACAAGCAACTATAAACCAGAGAAACACTATGGGGGGTGGGGGAGAGAGGAGGGATTGGGGTCAAAATAAGGGGGTATGCAGTTGTATGGGGAATATAAAAAAAAAATCTTAAAAATAAACAAAAAAGAAAAAAGAAAAGGAACTTTCCTACACTGCTCGTGTGAGTGGATACTCGTCCAACTTCTATGGAAAGCTATGTGGAGTTTCCTCAGTCTACTAAAAATGGAGCTACCAAATGACCCAGCAATTTCACTCCTAGGGATCTACCCAAAGGACACAAACAGTGATTCAAAAGAACACCTGTAAACCTGTTCATTGCAGCACTATTTACAATAGGTTAAACCTGGAAACAACCCAAATGCTCAAAAATAGATGACTGAAACAAGAACATGTGGTGTATATATACACAATGGAATAATACTCAGCAATCAAAAAAGAGAAACTCATGCCATTTGCAGCAACATAGATGGAGCTAGAAGGAATTATGCTCAGTAAAATAAGTCAGAAGAAAAATATAGGATGATTTCACTTATAAAAGGAATACAGGGGAAACAAGACATCAGGGGAAAAAAATAAAATACAAAACACAACCAAAAAAAAAAAAAAAGACAGACCATTGTAAACCAAAGACATCCTGCAGGAGAGACGAGGGAAACAAGGGAGACGAGGAGGATGAGGGATCAGAGGGCGGGAAGAAGGTGCATAGGGGACTGTGGAGATGGTGCACGGGTGAATTGGTGAACAAAATTCTCTGGGGACTACACCTGAGGGTGGTGGCAGGGAAGCAAACATTTTTTAAAAATGAACAATGAGGGCCCTCCCTGGTGGCAAAAGGTGTTAAGACGCAACCTATGTATGAAGCTATCTGCAGCCATTTCAGCATGAGTTCAATCCCCCACCAGGAAGCTAGCCACATGGGACAGCAGACCTCTCCTAACTTGCCTGCTGTTCCCCTCAGCAGTGCATTTCAATCAATCTGCCTGTTCTGCTCCCCACTCTGTCTCCGGTTAATCTTCTCACCCACCCCCCACCTCTGGCCTGTACCCCAGTTCTTGTATGTAAAAATACATAAATCCTTTTTTTAAAAAAAGATATAAAATGCATATAAATAAAAAAATTTTAAAAACACAGTCTGAGTATGTATCTGTAAACATGTAAGATGTTAGTGGAGAAAATTACAAAACATAGAGCATAAAAAACTGATAAGAGCAATCTGCCTGTGTGTGTGTGTGTGTGTGTGTAATTTGCTTCAAAGGACATTGGTGGATGGGCCTCCCTGGTGGCACAGGGGGTTGAGATGCAACCTATGGGGCTTTCCGCAGCCACTGCAGTACGGGTTCGATTCGTGGCCAGGGAGCTGCCCACATGGCACAGTAGACCTCCCCTATCTCGCCCGCTGCTCCCCTTAGCAGTATGTTTCAGTCAGTCTGCTTGTTCTATTCCCCACTCTGTCTGTGGTGAATCCTCTCACCGCCCACACCTCTGGCCTGTAACCCAGTTCTTGTATGCATAAATAAATAAATCTTCCAAAATAAATTTAAAATTAAAAAAAAAAAATAAAGGACATTGGTGGAACTTGGCAGAATTTGAGTAAGACCAATAGATAAAAGGGGAAACATGAATATACAAACAAAGAAAATGATGCTTAAACTCAACAGTTATCAGGGAAACAAAATCAGACTGACAACTATCAAGTTTTGTTTAAGATGTAGAACTAAAATTCTCTGATGAGGTCAGAATAAACTGGCAGACTACTCCAATGAGGAAAATGCTAGCATTTATAGAGATTCAGGAATAGGGCTAGAGAAACTCATGCAAGAGTTCACAGGAAGGTAGGAACAAAAATGTTCACTAAATACTAACAGTGAAAATTTAGATACCTAAGCACAATGTGGTATAATCCATGGCAGAATACTGTTGCAACTGAAATGAGAATCAGAGCTACCATTATCAATGCTAAATTTTATTTAACACATGCTGTTTAATGCTGTCTTATGGTTCAGTTTTACAAGCTGAAAAAGTTCTGCAGATTGGCTGCACAACAATATGCATATCCTTAACATTACTGAACTGTAATCAGTTAATATGGTAAATTTTGTTATGTATATTTCACAATAAAAGAGGGAAAAAAAGAAAGCTATCTGTTCTTCAGTATAAACATATACAGCAAAAGAATATAGAGGTTTGTGGAAAACATATACCGCAAAATCAGGATAGTGATCACCTCTGGGCATAAAGAAAGGTGTCTAGTACTTGGAAGGAAGCTTTACATAAAAAATTTGTAAATACAGAATTTAAGAGTGCTAGGGATAGGTACATGTATATTCATCTAGTTTCTTCACGTAAAAGAGGAAAAAATAAAAAGGAATTATCAGCTCATATCTGTTAGCGGTTATTATCAAAAAAATAAGAAATAAGTCCTTGAGAGGACATGGAGAAAAATTAGTTCCCACTGTTGGTGGTAATATAAACTGGTGCGACTACTATGGAAAACAATATAGAAAGTCCTCAAAAAATTCAAAATAGAACTACAAACTACCAAATCAGATGCAACAATTCCACTCTGGGTATATAATAAAAAAAAAAAATCTTAATTTTTTAAACATCTTAATTATATTTGAAACATCTCTAAAATCTTAACTACATTATATAAATACATCCATGAATATCCCTAAGGTAGAAGCCAGAAACTCTCCCAGTCTAAGTGCAGAAATCCAGGTTGCACTAACCAAGTAAACTTACCCAAAGTTACAATATAGAAGCTGAAAATACAGGTTGAAAAAAGCACTGCACAGAATCACTTCTTGAAGGATCCAGTTTTCAAGGACATCTAGTTTTCAGAGCATAAGTGTCACAGTTGAGAGACTATCCCTAGTGGAGTGTCAGTAATGTCTCACCAAGAAATGTACTTGATTCTGATGGAATAGCCTGAATGTGCAGCCCCACCAGTTCTGGAAGCCTCCTAATAATATGTAACACCTTTTTTCCAATGAACAGAGAGTTTCTGTTGTTTGCAATCAGATACTAGTTTACTGGTAACCCTAAACATTATTTGTATTTTTTGGTGTACAGCACCAACATTTAACATTTTCCAACAATTCATTTGAGTTTTGTTTTTTTCCCCCAAAGATGTATTTATTTATGTGTACAAGAACTGGGGTTTAGGCCAGAGGTATGGGGAGTGAGGATTCACCAGAGATAGAGTGGGGAGCAGAACAGGCAGATCTACAGACACTGCTGAGGGGAGCAGCAAGTGAGACAGGAGAGTTCTGCCTCCCTATGTGGGTTAATTCCCGGGCCTGCAGGGGATCAAACTCATGCTGCAATTACTGGCTACAGCTTGATAGTGCTGCTGTCTTTAACAAGCCACCAGGGAGGCCCTCCAACAATTCAATTCATTCCATTACACAAAAAAAATATTTTGAAACAGTTTTCCTTTGATGTTATTCTTTGTCTTTTTGGCATGATACTTAATTATAAAAATAGGCATAACTATACAGAAATGCAATGGACCAGCAAGGCTATACACATTTTAAAGTAAGGTATGTATATGAGATAAATATATTAAATATCCACTTAAATGTGACTATTATTTGTTGTTGACCTCATGTGCATAGAACTGATTAATGATGATCATTATTAGTCCACACCAGATATAAGCCCTCTTGCTCACTAATTTAAAAAAAAAAAAAAAAAAGTAGTTCAGGGCTTCCCCTGGTGGCGCAGCGGTTGAGCACTGGGTTGCGAAGCTGCCTGCAGCCTCTGCAGCGCCAGTTCGATCCCCGGCTGCTCCCCGGCCACCGGAGTAGGGTCCCACACGGCGCACAGACTTCTCCTGCCGCCCGCTGCTCCCCTCAGCAGTGCACTTCGGTCCTTCTGCCTGCTCTGCTCCCCGCTCTGGCCCTGGTGAATTCTCTCACCCTCCCGCGCTTCTAACTGTACCCAGTGCTTCCATAAATAAATAAATAAATGAATAAATAAATAAATGAATGAATAAATAAGATGAAAGTAAATAAATAAATCTTTAAAAAAAAAGTTCAGGGCCTCCCTGGAGGCACAAGGGGTTAAGACGCAACCGATGAAAACTGTCTGCAGCCTCTGCAGTACGAGTTCCATCCCCAGCTGGCCAGGGAGTGGCCCATATAGCACAGCAGACCTCTCCTGGCTCGCCCACTGCTCTCTTCAGCAGTGTATTTCAGTCAATCTGCCTGTTCTGTTCCCCACTCTGTCTCTGATGAATCCTCTCACCCCCCACACCTCTGGCCTGTACTCCAGCTCTTGTATGCATAAATAAATAAATCTTTTAAAAAAAAGTTCAGATACAAAAAACAGATTGGAGCCTCCCTGGTGACACAGGGGTTAAAGACAGAGCTATCAAGCTATCACCAGCCACTGCAGCACTAGTTCCATCCCCAGCCAGCCAGGGAGATACCCACATAGCACAACAGACCTCTTCTGCCTTGCCCACGGTTCCCTTCAGCAGTGCATTTCAGTAGATCTTCCTCTTTTGCTTCTCACTCTGTCTCTGGTGAATCCTCTCACCCCACTCCCTCTTCCTGAACTTGTGGCCTACACCCCAGTTCTTATATGCATAAATAAATAAATTGTTAAAAAAAGAAGAGAGATCAGTGGTTTGCGAAGCCAGAGTGAGGGGTGGTCAAAATGGATTGGGGGGAGGCCTCCCCGGTGGCGCAGCAGTTGAGGGCTGGGCTGCGAAGCTGCCTGCAAGCCTCTGCATCACCAGTTCGATCCCCGGCAGCGCGCCAGGGTCCCAAATGGCGCGCAGATCTCTCCTGCCGCCTGCAGCTCCCCTCAATAGTGTATCGTCAGTCTTCCTCTACTGTTTCCCACTCTGGCTCTGGTGAATTCTCTCACCCTCTCGTGCCTCTGACTGTACCCAATGCTTGTATAATAAATAAATCTTAAATATATATATATTTAAAAAAATGGATGGGGGATCAAAAGTTACAAACTTCCATTTATAAAATAAATAAGGCTGTATTTTACACAAGGATGTAACATATAAAACACAGCATGATGACTACATTTAATAATACTGCATAGCATGTCTGAAAGTAACTGAGATAGACCTTAAGTGATCAGATGAAAAGAAAGCTTAACTAGACTTACTGTGATCATTTTTCAATGATCAAACAAATATCAAATTATGTTGTATCCTGAAACTAACATGTTAATCACACTGCAATAAAAATATAAATTAAGAAAAATGGTGGGGCGGGGCAAGGGGTTAAGCACAGCACTGTGAAGCTGTCCACAGCCTCTGCAGCAAGAGTTCAATTCCCGGCCAGCCAGGGAGCTATCCACATGGCGCAGCAGACCTCTCCTGTCTTGCCCACTGCTCCCTCAGCAGTGTATTTCAGTCAGCCTGCCTGTTCTGTTCCCCACTCTGTCTCTGGTAAATCCTCTCACCACCCACACCTCTGGCCTGCACCCCAGTTCTTGTATGCATAAATACATAAATCATAAAAAGAAAAAAAAGAATTCAAGGCTCTTACAGATTGCTGTTGGGAATAAAAATGGTTTTCCCTTTGGAAAACAGCCTGGCATTTTCTAAAGCAGGTATTTACCATGTGACCTAGCAATTCCCATCCTAGGTATATAGCAAGAAGAAATAAATACATGTCCTTACAGAAACTTATGCCCAAATGTTTATAGCAGCAGTATTCACAATCACAAGAGATGGAAACAATCCAAGTGAACTAATGAATGGATAAAGGTGGTATATATAAAATATAATTCAGCCGTAAAAAGGGATGAAATACCAATACACATCACAACATTGACCAACCTTAAAAACATGTACTAAGTGGAAGAAGCAGTTATAAAAAACCACATACTACATTCCCTTTCTGGGAATCTTGCATGACATCACTATGGCGTAGTTTAGGTTCCCTTTCTGATTCGCCATCTCATTCTCTGCTGTCTTGCAGGGTAAAAGATGAGTACACGAGATCAACATCTAAAGGAAGGAGAAATGGCCATGAATGTTCTCGAGGTAAACCTCTCATTGCCCAACAAACAGTAACAAAAAAAAAATCTCAACAAGAGGAACCACCAACTGAAAAATCCAGATATTGAACCTGAGCAAGAGAGAGAAGGAAGAGCACCTGCATTTCAAGAACCTGACTTGGAACGTGATCACCTGGAAATGGTTCTGAAAAAGACTGGGGGTGAAGGCAGTGATGGTCCTGATATGAAAAGGAAGACTCCATCTAATCAAGCACTTACTAAAATTCCAGAATCAGGTGATGGACATTAAGTTAAAATGACAAGCTGAAGCAACACATGCTGTTGTTATAGCAATAAACTGACTTTTGTTATGTAATCTCAATAAAACTCTGCAGTTTATTTTTGAAAAAAAAGATTTATTTACTTATACATACAAGATCTGGGGTGCAGGCCAGATGCGCGGGAGGGTGAGAGGATTGACCATAGACAGAGTGAGGAACAAACAAAACAGGCAGACTGACAAAATACACTGCTGAGGGGAGCAGCAGGCGAGACAGGAGAGGTCTGCCGCGCCATATGGGACCCTCGCCGGCCAACTGGAATCAAACAGGTGCTGTACAGGCTGTGGACAGCTTCACAGCGCTGTGCTCAACTGCCTGCACCACTAGGGGAGGCCCATGCAGTTTTAAAAAAAGACCGGGGCCTCCCTGGTGGCGCAAGGGGTTAAAGCGTCAGCACTATGAAGCAATCCACCAGCTACTGCAGCACAAGTTCGATGCCTGGAAGGGAGATTACCCAAATGGCACAGCAGACCTCTCCTGTCTCGCCCAGTGCTCCCCTCAGCAGTGTATTTAGGTGGATCTGCCTGTTCTGCGCCCCACTCTGTCTCTGATTAATCCTCCCACACTGTCCCCACCTGCACCACATCTCTGACCTGCAACCCCAGCTCTTATACACATAAATCTTAAAAAAAAAACACATACCATATGATTCCATAATTTGGCCTGAAATTAAAGCTGCTGGAAGGGGAAAATTGAGAGATTGGGTGGTTAAGAGCTAAAGGACGTGTGTGTGTGTGTATATATGATATCATAGAAATGATATATAAAAAGTGATATATATCAAAGAAGTAATATATATCACTTTTTGAAGTGATGTTTTAAATGGCTGTGGTATTCACTGCACACATCTGTAAATATACCAAACACCACTGAATTGTACACTTTCAATAGGTGAACTGCATATGTGAATTATATCTCAATAAAGTTGTTTACAAAATAAAATAGAAAAGATGAACTCCCAGAAACCAAATTCAATATTCACCTAAAGCTCCACATCCTAGAAATTTCAGCTTTCTTATGAAACCTTTCATTCAAAAGTGTAGTCAGGGAGATCACCAAGAAACTGACCTTTATTTCCACAGGACACTAAATTTTAACAGACACTTCAAAACCCCTGGAGAGAAAGAGAGTCTAGGTTTCAGTGTTGTTGCCCAGTCTTCCCAGTCCCACAAATCGTGGAACCAAATTGATCCCATTTAATAAATATATAATCTTGTCCAGAAGCACCCTATTTGGTAAAATAGGCAGGAGGAGGAAGATGGGTGGAGAGCACATAGTATTAAATAGTATTTATTAAATCATACACATTAAATGTCCTAAAAGATCACATTATGAGCAATTCGAGAAACATTAAATAATTCATCAGGATGTAATTCCTACTTCTCAGAGATAAGTTTCCATAAACCCCCTCAGAGCACTCCCAAAAACCTGCCTTCCTGTTCCCCAAAATAAGTTCATGGGGGAAAAGTTCAGATAAAAAAGAAACCCTAAGGGAACAACTACATATATATTTTATTTACAATATATATTATGTCTGCAATACCAAATTTGTGTTCACAAGATGGTAAATGTGTAATAATATTTAGTCACAAAAATCAATTTTCCTTAATTTTTATTATTTTCAACATTCACTCCTTAAAAGAACATGTAGTTTTAATTACTTACAAAGCCATTACAAGGGCCTCCCTGGTGGCGCAAGAGATTAAGACGCAGCCTCTGCAGCTGTCCGCAGCCTCTGCAGCACGAGTTCGATCCCCGGCCTGCCAGGGAGCAACCCACATGGCACAGCAGACCTCTCCTGACTCACCCGCTGTTCCCCTCAGCAGTGTACTTCAGTCAATCTGCCTGTTCTGTTCCCTGCTCTGTCTCTGGTGAATCCTCTCATCCCCACCCTCACACCTCTGGCCTGTACCCCAGCTCTTGTATGCATAAATAAATCAATCTTGAAAAAAAAAATAAAAATATTTTTAAAAAAACCACTACACTACCAAATATCTTGTTTTGATCCTAAAAGACATTTATTTAAGAAATATTATTGGGGGCCTCCCTGGTGGCGCAGCGGTTGAGCGCTGGATTGCGAGGCTGCCTGCAGCCTCTGCAGTGCCGGTTCGATCCCCGGCTGCTCCCCAGCCACCGGAAGAGGGTCCCACATGCCACGCAGACCTCTCCTGCCGCCCGCTGCTCCCCTCAGCGGTGTACTTCGGTCCTTCTGCCTGCTCTGCTCCCCCTCTGGCTCTGGTGAATTCTCTCACCCTCCCGCGCTTCTGACTGTACCCAGTGCTTGAATAAATAAATCAATCTTTAAAAAAAAAAAAGAAATAATATTGGGTTTCTACAAAATGAAAGCAATCAAATTTTATAGTACAATACAGAAAAAGCAACAAAAACCTGAAATCAAGCAACTAGCTTTGGACTCTACGTTTAGCTAAAAAATCTTGTAAAAGTCATTTCATATGTAGATTTCCACTGTTCATCTATAAAATAAACTTGGCCTGTATCCATAATATACTTTTTGTATTAGAACATTAGAACTATTTCAATATATCTAGTTCTATACAAGGCCATAACAATTTCTCTACTTCGAGCCTCCCTGGTGGCACAGGAGTTAAAAGTCTCAGAGCTATCAAGCTACTGCCAGCCACTACAGCATGAGTTCAATCCCCAGCCAGGTAGCTAACCCACATATGGCCCAACAGACCTCTCCTGTCTCACCCCCTGCTCCCCTCAGCAGTGTTTTTCAGTAGATCTGCCTGTTTTGCACCCCATTCTGTCTCTGGTGAATCCACCCACCCACCCACACACACACCCTGCATCTCTGGCCTACACCCCAGTTCTTGCATGCATAAATAAAAATAAATCTAAAAAAAAAAATTCCTCTACTTCCATGGTTTGAAACTATGCTGAATTCCCACTTAGACTGAAAACAGCATGTGCTCTTAACAACAGGTAAGACTGTGAATAAGAATATCTCACTTCCAAATTCACTCTTGAAGTTCCATCTAACTTAATAGCTCAAATTTACTTCTTAAAAAATAGCTCTTAAAAAGGCAATTATTTCTGAAGCAAACTTTTGAACATTAAATATTATTCTAAGGCCTCTCCGGTGGCGCAGTGGGTTGAGCACAGGGCTGTGAAGCTGTCCGCAGCCTCTGCAGCACCGGTTCAATTTCCAGTCAGCCAGGGAGATACCCACATGGCACGGCAGACCTCCCCTGCCTCACCGGCTGCTCCCCTCAGCAGTGCTTTTCCATCTGTCTGACTGTTCTGCTCCCTGCTCTGTCTCTGGTGAATTCTCTCACCCTCCGGTGCCTCTGGCCTGTACCCCAGTTCTTGTATAAATAAAACTTTAAAAATATATATTATTCTAGTTTCCTTGTTTTATATCCACATCTTAAAAGTTTGAATGAAACAGCTCCCTAAATAATTGCTAAGTGGAAGTTTCCACATATGGCTCCATAACGCATGATTTTCAGTTTGGTTGAAAAAATCAAGTGGGGCCTCCCTGGTGGCTCAGGGGTTAAATAGACACAGCGCTATCAAGCTATAGCCAGCCACTGAAGCACAAGTTCAATCCCCAGATGCCCAGGGAGCAACCCACATGTCACAGCAGACCTCTCCTGTCTCTCCCGCTGCTCCCCGCAGCAGTATATTTCAGTTTATTGATGTAAAGAGCAAAATGGTTGTGAGAAAAGGATGACAATGTCCTCGAGGAAGGATTCACTCTCTCTGGTGAATCCTCTCACCGCCCCCCCATCTCTGGCTTACACCCCAGTTCTTATATGCATAAATAAATAAATCCTAAAAAAATAAAATTTTAAAAATTATTAAAAAAAAAACACAAGTGCCCCAACAGCACAGTTCAAACTTCAGTTACCATAGTATATTAACTATGAGTAACTGCATAAAGTACAAACTTTCCATAAAGTACCCAAATTACTATATAAGTAACTATGTGTGTAAAGTGGCGAATTATATACCACCTTTCAAGTTTCACCATCACAGTTCACTACACATCTTAAATTCACATACAGACAGCAAAGCACATAATTTTATTGACTCCCGGTCTCTAGTGTAAACCCATACGACACACTAGTAAAAAGAAGAGAAGTCAAAAAAGCAAACTAGGCAACAAAGATGAAAGTGCAGGGGAAAAAAGAAACTGGTAACACTGGAATGAAATTTTAAAATATAAGAGTTAAAGAAAAATATCTAATTAAAGGAATACAGGCAACCCAAAATAAGCAGTCATAGGAACTTGATGAAGGTGAGCTTATTCATGTAAAAGAGAAAGTGGTTGTGAGAAAAGGATGACAATGTCCCAGAGGAGGTGAAAAACCTCACAATAAGGTAGCTCTCAGAGATATTTCTTAACACTGAAAGCACAAAAGGATAAAAGTTGGAAGTTGATCGAAACTTAGAAGTATGACAATTCACCAAGCACAGAAATGATGACTGCTCCACATAAAGGCATTGTTCAAAGTGCTCTTGAGAAAATTTTATGAAGAAATTAATGCTCTAGTTCTTACTGCCTAATGTTTAAATTACAGTATACCAAAGTTTTACTGTTTTTTCATTTTCCAATATACCTGTAACCAGAATTTTTAATGTTTTAGCAAATATTTTCAAAGGTCACAGAATGACTTTTCTCACTTAGTAGCTTTGCCCAGTTTCAGTTTGAATTGTCTCTTTTATTGGCCCTTACCACTGTGCAAAGGGAGGACTGCCTGCATGCTAATGATGCTACTTAATCATCTAATCAAATGCAAAGCAAATATTTAAGAATATGTAGGTTCCCAAGTGACCAAGAAAATCTAGTGGGCCAGTTACTAAATTCTCAAGAGGGAAATACAACTCCTCTATTGTTTAGTTCCCAGGTTATATATTAAGATTTATACAGGCAATTCTCTTCTTTACTACTCCCAAGTTCTGCCCATATTCAAGTATCTTTGTTAGAAAATGGAGAAACAAGGAAAATCATATTGCCCAGCCTTTTCATAGAATTGGGAGAGCAAGCTTAAGGGATTCAGTGACACATGCCTAGCAAGGTACAGTAATCAGAGGGAGCAGGGAAACTAAAACACAACTAGCCTATTTCTTATTCCAATAAACACAAGGCTGATTATTTCTGAACAGTTATCAGTTGATTATTTGGTCTTATTTGCTGCTGCAATGGTTTACATACACCTATTATCAAATAAAAAATGTTCAATTTTTTTCTGTGCCTCTTTAAGACATTTTACAATCATGTACCTTCAGAGAGTCCAGCCCCATGATATAACTTAAGTGGTAAGAAATTTTTAATTTTTATGTTGCAATGTACCCTTGCTAGATAGGATGGAATCCTGGGACCAAAAAAAGATTAAGTTAAAAACAAGGAAAATCTGTATACTATGATTTTAGCTGGTAATAAAATATTCTATGCTGTTCATTAATTATGACGAATGTACCATATACTAGCATAAGACATTAATAAGGGAGAACTGATTGTGAGGTATAACTGAACTCTATCTTTACAACTTTCCTGCAAATCTACAACTATTCTAAAATACAAAGTTTATTTTGTTTATAAAGTATTGCACATACTTTAATACTTCAATCAATGCTGTGATCTAATGAAATTTTTTACTTATAGGTACTAAATATATTAATAAATTGTTATTCTGAATTTTTCAAACTATGCTCTGTGAAAATCCTCTGACTCCCAGCGGAGACTTAGCCTCTTAGAAAAGGGGAATTTAGACAGGCATCTCTACAACAGTCCTACCTCTATTTATGAGAAGTGTCTAAGAAACAATGATTCTGCTAGGAAGGGAATTGCGAAAGTCACCCCCTAGCCTAAAAAGTCGGTAAGATTCAAAATTTGAGGAATAGTCCAAATTCATTGTTCCTCATCATGAAAAGAGCACTAGACTGGATTTTAAAAACCTGTAATTTTTATTCTATTATTAACCAACTATGTAAAATCTATTTCTTTAGGCAAGTTTTCTCATGTGCTAAATAAGACCAAATGGCAAAGTATATTACACCTTAAAGGTCATAAGAGAATGGGTAAAGTATATAATTCAATGTATGTAAAAATGATGATTTAGTAAATATCAAAAAATCCTGCCAGGTGTTTTTCTTCTTTTTGGTGTATTAAACGACTATTTTTATCAAGATTATTTTGGCTTAAATAAAAAACCAGTGTACTACAGCCATCCAGTTCATCTAACTTTAAATCTCAAGATGTATCACCTTTATTTCACAAATATACAGGTACTTTTTACCTCCCATGCTACCAGAAAGCAAACAAAAGTATAGCCAACAGAAAGTATAAAGAATTTCAAAACACAGTCCAACGTTTCTGCATTCATCTCTTCCCCAATTCAATTAATATTGTCAATGATGTAAAGCACAAAATATGGATACAAGGAATATGAAATTGACCAGAGCAAAGGTTTCAGCAATAGTTTCAAAATGAACTTTAGTGGTTTAAGAAAACTTTGTAAACTGGCTAAATTATTTTTTAATTATGCTAAGGTATCAAATTTTGTAAGTCTAATAACAGTAAAAATGTAACAATCAGAATGCTCAAATGTAACTAAAATACGGCTTCCAATGTACAATAAATATGCTAACAGTGTATGAGCAACTTCTTTGTAATTTATATTTGTCTTTCAAAAATTACTGACCAACTGTAGTTAACAAAAAAGCGTCTGCCATTAATATCATCTAATCTTTGATCTTTAAAAATATTTTCACACCCTTATTTGCATGTTAGGGAAAACAATGTTTAAATAAACGCAATCCACAAAATAACTATCAAATTAAAATGCATCATTTTATTACTAAAGGTTCAAGAATCTATATAGTTACTAAGCATAACTCTTAAAAAACATATGGTCTCATTCACAAGCACATCCATGTCAAACACAAAGTACCGTTATTAAAGTTTTAACACTAAAATGTCATTTTAAATAACCGCTGCTTTACTGAGGTCTGACCCCAAGTAAACTGAAGTATTTCCCCAACGCTAAAAATCTCTCAAGCTATGACAACTGTACACAACAGACTTATAAGACATAATTTTTCATTAAAATGTATGTAAATTATACCTTAAAAGCACCAATCACAACATAAACTGACGCCTTCCATTTAGCACATTATAGACTTGAAAATTCGTTTTATTATGCAAAGATGTCATGGAATATTAAATCACACTTATATAATCTGGTTTCAATAACGGTTTTTAAAATGAAACATGTTAAAGTAATAAGACAACAATTTTAATTAACATTTTTAAATGGTCAAATTTCTAAAACCTCAGCGGTAATAATTTAAAAGTCTGGGCTCATAGGAAACAAAACATCGTATTCAGTACGAGAAGTAGCTTATCTACAAAACCACTTTTTCTTCAATTAGCTTTCATCTTGCTCTGTGCTTTTACTTTGCTTGCACTGCAGTTTTTCACTTAAATGGAAAAAAAATAACACGTATTCAGTCAGGTAAGAATGGTCATCTCAGTTATTACAAAAAGCAACGGTCCTGAAGTCATTAGTCCTCTCCTCACCCACGACGAGGCGAGTTTAATGCGTGGGAAACCCCACTCGATCCAGGAAGCCCCTATCCCGACGCCTTTGCGACACCCGCCCGTCCCGGGCCTCCTTTCCTCGCTCCCACACCGCACCCCGCCGATCCCTCAGACCCGCGCCCGCCGGACCCTGCCCGGGAGCCGGAGCCACGCCGCCCCCATCCCCGGGGCGCACGGCCGACGCGCGAGCACAACCCGCTGCCCCCAACAGCCTGGCCGGGCCCTCGGCGCCAACGCCGACCCCGCCCGACCCTCCCCGGTCCCGGGCTTCGCTCCGCGGTGAGCCCGGTATCCGAGAAGGCGCACTCCGGCTTCTCCCACACGGTCAGCACCCAGCTGCCAGCAGCAGACGACCGGGCAGAGCTAGGTCGGGATGGGAAAGCCGGCAGTCCGGCCAGGGAACCGACCTGTGGAGACCGCCATCTTCTCCTGCAGCCCGACGCAGCCGCCCGCACGCAGGGCGACGTCCCGCGTCACTTCCGGGAGGCGCCGCCGCCGGCCGGGCGGCTTCCTGGCTGCCGTCTCTTGCTCGCCACCCCGGTGGGCGGGCTGCCGGAGATTCCGGGGTGCAGTGTTCAGTGTAGGCAACTTCCTGAGAAGGAAAATTGAAAGAAATTTGGTTGGAAGGGTGGGTAGACAAAGTTAAGTCAATCGCTATAAGTGTAGAGCAAGTTAAGAAATTACTATTTTAAAAGTTAGATGCAGTGGGGCTGCGCTCTCCGTTAGGACAGCGACCAGAGCTTGGCACGCGTGCGTAGAGCTGTGCCGTGGGGGCGCGTGGGCGCTGGTTTTCAAACACTGGGTAACTTAAACTTTAGATAGGTGGATAGATAAGTGTAACATGGAGGATGTTTTATACTGCCAAAATATTGAATACTCACTCTGGTTAATGAAATAGTGTGCATTTATAGTAAAAACCATAACAGAACATAGGCTTTAAAATTCTCTGATGGAAAATTTAAGAGTTGGCGAAAAATTTAAGAACCCCTAAAAATTAAACCAACTTAATTCATTCAGATTTTCCTTTTGAGACACAGTTGTGAAACATGATTAAAGTATGTCTAATAAAATCTTTTTTTTAAAGTATGTCCAAGTTTTTTCCAAATGTGTGAAATAAAAATTCTAAGTAACTCTAAAGAAACATAAGTGAATCAGGAGGCTATTTTTAACCTTCCACGAAATAGAGAGCCCATACCTTGAGATGCTGTGTTTTCCACTTTTCAGACATTTAGCAAACAACAGATGGGCCTGGCATTTGAAACAATGTATTGGTTGTGTGGCTATGGGCAGTGGAGTTGCTTGTCCCTCCTCCCCAAGGGTTGGAGTCGCTCTTGCTGTCTACCTGCCTGTCTCAGCATTAAAGGTCTGCAACATCAATCAAGGTTCCAAATTCTCTTTCCATTTGTGAAAACTGACAATGAGCCTACCTGGGCTTCCCTGATAGCGCAAGGGTTAAGTGTCAGCACTATGATGCTATCAGCAGTCACTGCCACTTGAGTTCAATCCCTGGCCGGGAAGCTGACCCACATGGTGCAGCAGACCTCTCCTGCCTCGCCTGCTGCTCCCCTCCGCAGTGTATTTTCAGTCAATCTGCCTATTCTGTGTCCTACTCTGTCTCTGGTGAATTCTCTCACCCCCCGCATCTCTGGCCTGTACCCCAGCTCTTGTATGCATAAATAAATAAATCTTTAAAAAAAATATTATGCCAAGAAAAGAGAAATTGCTGCCCTGATGGGGTTTCTTAGTTCTTTCATATTGCATTTATTTACCCATCTCTTACACCTGTCTAAAGTGTTGGGGAAAGACTTTTCTTAATTTTCTGAACTTGGACTGTCAGCTGCTTTTTCTTCCCTGTCAGTCCCAGCTATGCTCTCTACTATGAAGTGAAACACTATGTAACATTCTTCTAAATTTTGTTTCACCCCTAAATTTTGTTTCACCCCTGGTTAGTTTGCAATGAATAAACTAAAACAGAGCTGTGGGATAATGCAATAATGTGGTCTCCTGGAAAAGGGGAGGTTCCAGGGTCCTCCCTGGTGGTGCAAGGGGTTAAGACACAGCACTATGAAGCTGGCCACAGCCACTGCAGCACAAGTTCAATCCCTGGCCAGGGAGGTGACCCACATGGCACAGCAAACCTCTCCTGACTTGGCTACTGCTCCTCTCAGCAGTGTGTTTCAGTCGATCCACCTGTTCTGTTCCCCGCTCTGTCTCTGGTGAATCATCTCAACCCTCCACACCTCTAGCCTGTACCCCAGTTCTTGTATGCATAAATAAATCTTTTTTTAAAATCTGAAAAAAAAAAGGGAGAGGTTCCAGTTTCTCAATCCCACCCAAGGGAGGGTGGAGCTAAGCAGGGAGAAGAAGTTAGAGAGGAGGCAGTGTTACAGAGAAAAAGAGGGAGATAAGGTCATAAATGCGTCCTACTGGTGACCAATGCAAGGAAAGTTACTTTGGGCTGGTCAACCATGGGTGTAACTTGGAAACCACCTTGGGCACCAAGCTGTTACAGAAAAACCTGGGTTGCCTGACTGTGGGTCCTCACCCACACACTTAAAGGGGACTTACTAGGCCTCTCCTGGTGGCACAGCGGTTGAGTGCTGGCTTGCAAAGCTGCCCGCAGCCTCTGCAGCATCAGTTCGATCCCTGGCCACCAGCGAGGGTCCCACATGGTGCGCAGACCTCTCCTGCAACACCCGCTGCTCCCCTCAGCAGTGTATTTCGTCAATCTGCCTGTTCTTCTCTTTCTGGCTCTGGTGAATTCTCTCACCCTCCTGCGCTTCTGCCTGTACCCAGTGCTTGTATAAATAAATAAATAAATAAATAAATAAATAAATAAACAAATAAATAAATAAATAAATCTTTTTAAAAAATGAAGGGGACTTATTAATTCCGCTGACCTGGAATCCCAATGACCCACCAAACTGGTGAAAAACCAAGCACACCGCATGGCCAAGAGGGCGACCCCCGACCACATGACCAGTTAAATGCTCAGACTGAAAACCTAATTGCTTAACTCCACCTCACAAAGGTCCTCCTAACTTTCCCTTTGGTGATCATGGGATTTGTAGCTCCCAGTGTCTTGATAGAGTGGGGGCCTGTATGGAGTTTGCTCAGGACATCCTTTTCCCCTGTAGGGTAAATGGTTTTCAGCTTTTCTGCTCTCCCACCATTGGGATTGCCCTGCATGATGGGGCACATGCAGTTGTTAAATTGCTGCAAATTGTCTTATTTACTTCTGTGGGCCATGGGAGGAGTATTGAGATCATCACCAAGAGAAGCAGAAGCAGGAGAAGAAGCAGGTGAGAGGCAGGAGAGGGAAGGAGAGAGAGGCCAGAGAAGCCCAGAGTGAAGAGTTCCCCAGGGCTTGGAGGCCTCCTGGCCTCCTGGCCCCCCGGCACCTCTGCCTGCCATGTACCTGGTTGCTGCACTACATGTAAAAGCTTAATAAAAGCCTGAGAAATCCACCAAGGGCTCCAAGACTCTCCTTTACCAGTATTCTCAGATCATAGAAAAAAACCTGTACTGTGCCATTCCTGGCACTGCACCCCCTAACAACTGAGCAAGGAAGGAAGAAGGATGGAAAACCAGAAGGAGACCTGGTGGAGGCACATGGAACACAAAGACATGTAAGAAGCTGCACTTGCTTTTTGGTCCTGGACTGGTCGAAACAGATGTGGGTGAGAGGCCTGTGGGGAGGTTAACAATTGCAGATTTGATCTTGATTTTGATTTTGCTCTTTTCCTTCCAGACTTGTCTGGCTGTTTCTGCCCCTTTTCTATGGGTCCCCACTGGAAAGTGCTTTATTCTTGTGGCAGGCTTCGGGCCTCAGAGGCTTTGCTTTGGGCCAACCCTCTTTGGCTGGGCATTAAAAGATTTATTTATTTATGCATACAAGAACTGGGGTACAGGCCAGAGATGCAGGGGGTGAGAGGATTCACCAGAGACAGAGTGGGGAGCAGAACAGGCATACTGACTGAAATACACCGCTGAGAGGAGTAGTGGGCGAGTCAGGAGAGGTCTGCTGCGTGATGTGTGTTGCTCCCAGGCAGGCCGGGGATTGAACTTGTGCTGCAGAGGCTTCAGATTGCTTCACAGTGCAGTGCTTAACCCCTTGTGCCACCAGAAAGGCCCTCCCTTCTCTTTGCTGCATGTTAATTGTATTAAAGTTCCTTTCCATTAAAGGTCTTAAATGTTTTGTCTTGATGTGGGGGATGGCAGAAACTATTTAGAGTGGGCAGGTTTGAGGGTTCCGGGGTGCCCCTCTCCTAGCCCTGTAACAATATCACATGAAAAGGGCCTCCCTGGTGGCACAAGGGGTTAAGACACAGGCCTGTGAAGCAATCGCAGCCACTGCAGCACGAGTTTGATCCCCGACCGGGGAGGTGGCCCACATGGCGCAGCAGACTTCTCCTGACTTGCCCTCTGCTCCCCTTAGCAGTGTATTTCAGTCAATCTGTTAGGGCGAAAGGATGTCCTGAGCAGAGTCCATACAGGCTTTGTGGACTCCACCCCCACTCCATCAAGACACTGGGAACTACAAATCCCGTGATCACCAAAGGGAATTTTGCGAGGACCTGAAGAGGGAGTTAAGCAGCTATGTTCTCTGTTTGAGTATTTAACCAGCCATGTGGCCGGGGGTCTCTCTCTTGACCTGATGGTGCATGGCTTTTCGCCAGCTTGGTGGGTCATTGGCATTCCAGGTCAGCAGAATGAGTAGGACGCATATACGAACTTTTCTCTTTTTTCTCCCTGAGTTATTCATTTCCTCATTTCCCCTTTCCTTGTAAATAAACCTTTTATCAATCTTTAGTGTATGTCTGCAGTTTAGCATTAATAAGTCCCCTTTAAGTGCACGGGTGAGGACCCACAGTCAGGCAACCTGTTTTATATCAGGGTTGCTCTGTAACAATCCGCCAGTTCTCTTCCCCACTCTGTCTCTAGTGAATCTTCTCGCACACACACCCTGCCCCCTCACCTCTGGCCTGTACCCCAGTTCCTATATGCATAAGTGAATAAATCATTTTAAAAAATAATATGTGAAAAGACTGGATACATCTTGATAACCAATAAATAATAATCACCACTGTGTGGAGGGGAAATGATTTATTCTCAGAAGTAAAAAAAAAAAAATGAAGATTAACAAGGAAGAAGAGAAAGAGTGCCAGCCTGTTGCTTTTTCACTCCACCTCAGCATGTAGGATTGAGTTTATATAGTGTTGAGACTGGGGTAGGGATTACTCAAGAAAAGGAGGCATTATATTAGAAACAAGCTCAGGACAGAAAGAATTCCTTTTGGGTCATGTATTAATTTCTAGTCAGGATAACATGCATGCTATAAATTTATTACCTCTTGGGATGAGATCACAAAACCAGAAATAGGAGATGGGGGTAGAATGGTTAACATAGTTGTTAAACCAACTATAGAAATTGTAGGGGTAGGAATGTCCACGGAGCAGGTTTTCTATGATCCTATGCAGACGGGGTAAAGGAGGAGTCAGAGTCCTGGAGTCCTCAGTGGCTTTTGCAGGCTTTTATTGGGATTTACCAGGTACATGGCAGGCAGGGGTGCTGGGGGGCTGGGAGGCAAGTCTTCACTCTATCTGGGCTCTCCAGCCTTCTCTCTGCTTCTGCTCTCTCGTGGTTCTGCTTCTGCTTCTCTGTTTCTCAGCTTCTACTGCTTCTCTTCTCTTGGCTTCTGCTGGTGTCCCCGCGACACCGCCCTTAAAAGCCCAGTCTAAGCCCAGGTGAATCCCATCTACCTATGCCCACACCCTATTCCAGGTGCCCGCCATCAGGCATGCATTCAGGACCTCAGGGTTCCGTCATCTATCCTAATGGTGGGAGGGCAGAAAAGCCTGATATTTTTTACCTTACCCTACAGAAATGAAAATCCTTAGGCTCAGACTGCTATATAAAAAGCAGACTGCTATAGAAAGTATCTGGAGGCACAGAATAGAGGTGGGGATATGGAGACTGAGGGTCATTATAGAGAATCACCTGTCCTTAACAAAGCAACCTGATCACACCCTAAAATAATTAGCAATAGATAACAATTCCAAAAAGGAATGAACTTCCCCAAAATTAGAACACTATATCAGTACCGTTTCTGCACTGGCAAAATGCAGCTTTCCTGCCCACGTGTGACTGTGCAGGCATTTCTTTTCATAAACCTTTTCCCTTTGTAAAGCAGCAGCAGTAACTCTCCACCCACCTTTGTCTATTCAAGTGTCTCTTGTATTTTCCTTTTAGTTGCCAGTGGGCTGGATTCTTGTGTTGCGGAGATTGAGGAATAATCACCAAACACGGACTGAAGGTTAGCAAGCTCAGGTTTATTGTAAGAAAGACTCCTGACAGCAGGAGGGGTTCTAAGGGAGGAGACCATTACTGAGGGGGTAGGCTCCCTTTTTATAGGCACTCTTGGGGACTCCACTGCTCCAAAGAGCTCTCTCAGAGGCTTTTTTCTGCTTTGGGGTACTTTTCCACTCCCTACTTTGCCTCATTGCCCCCCTCTGTCACCCAGAGGTGTGAAACCACCACAAGCTGTTATTTCCCACACCTCTCTTGTGGCTGCCAGCTCATGCCTGCCAGCCTTGTGGTTATCAGCCTTTGCCCACTAGCCCCCTGCTCCTTCAAGTCCCCCCTAAGAAGCAAGACTCGAACTGCAATGCCGGGTGGCAGGGGTGTCGAGATCTTTCTGGCTACTTCTGCTGAGTGGGGTAGATGTGGGGCCCAATCATTTTGGTCGGTCTAGGGGCTCTCTGTAGATGGGGAA
This sequence comes from Talpa occidentalis, assembly GCF_014898055.3. Classification (NCBI taxonomy): domain Eukaryota; kingdom Metazoa; phylum Chordata; class Mammalia; order Eulipotyphla; family Talpidae; genus Talpa; species Talpa occidentalis. Next base: position 72,394,388 of record NW_026555331.1, read on the forward strand.
TGTTGGAGAGGCCGGGAACAGGGCCATATGTAGCTTAATAGCCTGGAGACTGCGGGAGACAAGAAGTGAGGAGATTCACTATGCAAGGTCCAAACAGGAGAAGAATATGGGTCCTAGCAGCAGTAGCAGCCAGAATTTGAACCCCAGAAGGATGTTGTTTAGGTCTGGGATCCGGGAGGTACACTGACTGTCGGCTTGTTCCCATAACCACAATGCATTTTAGAGAATCTGATCAGTCCATCACTCTACCTGGTAGGAGATGTTGATAAAGAAACAGCAAGAGGTGTTAAGGGCTGCACACATCCCACCCTGGTGGACCAGCAAGTAGTCTAGAGCCAAATGATTGTCTAGAGTCAGCAGAGATCCCGAAAGTTTTCCCCAGTATACAGAGCTACCTCAGAGAAAGTATGTGACATTAGACAGCTTTTTGGCATTTTATACTACCCTGATGGAGAGTCCAGTGATAGGAGCCACTAATGCAGAAATCCCCACAACAATTAAAGTGATGGGTTCCCTCTTTGCCCACTGGGTCTCTCTCTGAGTTCAAGTTGAGGGTGGTAATGGCTGTGTAACAGGGTGTGGTTGAGGAAAAGAAGGGTCCAATTGGAGGGAGATACTTGAGCTATTGTAGTTACTTTACACCTCAGAAAGGGGGAATCATTGCATTCCAGTGAGTCTGGACTCCTGCAGCCTTCCCACAAACAAGAAGCGCTCTGGGTCCCATAGCAAAGAGGCTTTGAAGGAAGAGTTAGCTGGGGAGAACAACGAGAAGTTTCCCAAGAGTATCTCATTAGGAGTTACCAAAGAGGTCAGAGGGTGGGATTTTGGTGTTGGGCGAGTGTGGTACCAGTCAGAAAACTTATTCCATTTGGTCAAATTCATGCATAGGTGTAGGGTAAAGAAAATGTCAGGCTTTTCTGCCCTTCCGCCATCAGGATAGATGATGGATCCTTGTCCTGAATGCATGCCTGATGGCGGGCACCTGGAATAGGGTGTGGGCATAGGTAGATGGGATTCAGCTGAGCTAAGACTGTGCTTTTAAGGGCGGCGTCACGGGGGGACGCCAGCGGCACCAGTAGCAGCAGTAAAAGCCAAAGCCGAAGCTGAAAGAAAAGCTGAGAAGCAGCAGAACCAACGCCAGAGAGCCCAAATAGAGTGAAGACTTCCTGGGGTCTGGGAGGCCTGCTAGCCTCCCAGCCCCCCAGCCAGCACCCCTGCCTGCCATATGCCTGGTGAACCCCAAATAAAAAACCTGCAAAACTACTGAGGACTCTGACTCCTCCTTTACCCGGTCTGTATGGGATCAGAAAACCTGCACTGTATCCAGTCCTGACCTTACAATTGGCGTAAGTTGGCAGGATCCATGCAGATGGGTATTGGAGCCCTCCGAAGAAACTGGAGAGACTAAGGAGAACAGACTGTGTGTTTACCTGTGATGACGCTGGAGGCGCCATGGCGGTATAGAAGGTGGACAACTTCCACAAGCTACAGGATGAGACCTGGCGTGAAGGAGACGCCTGAAAGGACCAGCCAACAACACCGGATAGGACCAGCCAATGACCCCCGAGGCAGCAGGCCGTTGCTGAAGCAGGGAGAGGCCAATGGACTTGAACTGATGGACTGATGGACTGACATTCCTGCCAGAAGGCGGAAGACCTTGCAGGTTGATATGTTTTGGGACCCTGGGGGTGGAACAGTTTTGTTTGTAAACCCCAGGAGATGGGAATCTGGGGGTGGCCAGTGGGCCTAGATGGCCAAAAGCAGCCTGTTGTGCCCAGCAGCCAGGTGGAGGAGAAAAGCCAACTAAGAAAGCAAAAGCTGGTACTGATGCTAAGTTGAGAAGCCCTGAGTGGCTGTTAAGCAGCCTGGGTATGCTGAAGCCCTGTGAGTCTCGTAAAATCACCTGTGGGGGATGCCCTGCTCATTCTTGAGTGAGGGTGAGGAGCTGAGGAACCTGTCCTTGGGGGACGGGTGGGGAACGTGGCTTGGGGTGGAGCCCAAGCCACATGTAGAGTTTGGATCCCCGACCCATGTGCTTGTGCAGTGGGTTGGTTTGAGAGCAGGGGTCTGTGAGTCGCATTGGTGGCCATGAAGGCCGAGTGTTGGAGCGACTGCAGACAGAAACCCTGAGGGTTGGCGATTACCCCCAACAGAATAAAATTGCCAATCCCAGAGCTAGTGCATCCTGGGGGTGGATGCTGTGTGTGCCTTGTAGCCGAGACTACAGCCAGAGAAGGCCAGGAAGCCTGACGGCTCCTGGTGTGATATAGTAGATGCCGTGAGTGATTCCCCTCCCTCGTATGAGCAGTGCCTTCGGCAGCAGATTTGGTGGCTCATCTGCTGGTACCAATAATTGTCTTTTGCGCTAGGTTGGTGCCCTGCCTGGACTTATTTGTGTTCTATTGTATTTTGTTATATTGTATTTTGTTATATTTGATGTATTTGCTTTTGTGGGCCATGGCTGCATTGTTTGTTTGCTTAGAAAATTGTATATATATGTATAGACTGTATGGCAGAAAACCCTGAGGGGGTGGACTGTAGGGTAAAGAAAATGTCAGGCTTTTCTGCCCTTCCGCCATCAGGATAGACGATGGATCCTTGTCCTGAATGCATGCCTGATGGCGGGCACCTGGAATAGGGTGTGGGCATAGGTAGATGGGATTCAGCTGAGCTAAGACTGTGCTTTTAAGGGCGGCGTCACGGGGGGACGCCAGCGGCACCAGTAGCAGCAGTAAAAGCCAAAGCCGAAGCTGAAAGAAAAGCTGAGAAGCAGCAGAACCAACGCCAGAGAGCCCAAATAGAGTGAAGACTTGCCAGCACCCCTGCCTGCCATATGCCTGGTGAACCCCAAATAAAAAACCTGCAAAACTACTGAGGACTCTGACTCCTCCTTTACCCGGTCTGCATGGGATCAGAAAACCTGCACTGTATCCAGTCCTGACCTTACAATAGGTTGCCTGGGTTTGCAACTATGAGGTCCTGATTGCAAGGGAAAGAAGGCTCTTTGTACCGGGTAACCTGGGTGGGTGTCAGTGGAACACCAGAGGAACACCAAAGGAACTGGAGGAATCTTGTGTGAAACTCTGGCTCCTGTGGCCAGATTGTATGAGACAGTGACACCAAGGGATTGTCTGCCCCACGGGGTTTCTTTTCAAAGACCAGGTGTTGGGTAAAGAAAATGTCAGGCTTTTCTGCCCTTCCGCCATCAGGATAGATGATGGATCCTTGTCCTGAATGCATGCCTGATGGCGGGCACCTGGAATAGGGTGTGGGCATAGGTAGATGGGATTCAGCTGAGCTAAGACTGTGCTTTTAAGGGCGGCGTCTCAGGGACGCCAGCGGCAGCAGCAGGAGCAGCAGTAGAAGCAGAAAGAGAAGCTGAGAAGCAGCAGAACGAACGCTAGAGAGCCCAGATAGAGTGAAGACTTGCTGGGGGCTGGGAGGCCTGCCAGCCCCCCAGCCAGCACCCCTGCCTGCCATATGCCTGGTGAACCCCAAATAAAAAACCTGCAAAACTACTGAGGACTCTGACTCCTCCTATACCCGGTCTGCATGGGATCAGAAAACCTGCACTGTGCCCAGTTCCTGCCTTTACACGAGGATTTCACCTTCTTGGATTGACCAGAACCAGAGTTTGAACCAAGGAATGCAGTTAGCCATGGATGACTGCTGGAGGCACACCCAACAGTTGGGAGGTGGCTCCATGGAAGGAATTATTTTAACTACTGAGCTGGGAGTGTTTCAGAAATTCTCAGGGAGTTGAGGTGGCTTTAAGCCTCGGTCAGGAAAAGTTATACACAGGATTGGCATCTAAGCAGCAGTCCCCAAGCTAAGCACTGAGCAGGGTCAGAAGTTAGGGACAGAGCTAACCCCTCACAAAAACCCAGAAATGCAAGCCCCACTGCTACTTCCCACGGGTGGATCTCACTCATCAGATGCTTTGTCTTCTCAGGGTGACATTTAGAGGGTTCTCAGGATTTTGGGAGGCACCAAAATCCTGTGCCATATCGTCCTATCACCTGGGATTGAACCCTCTGGTCTCCACTGTTTAGCATGGGTGTAGTGAATCCACCAGTCAACCTTTGCCACCCTCAGCGCTGTAGGAAAAGTCAGAATAACCTTGAAGGGTTCCTCCCACTTGCGAACCAGAGAGGGCTGGTTGGAGATAATTGATTTGATGAGAACCTGGTAACTTGGCTTGAAGGGTGAAGGGGGTAGGGGGTCTCCCAGGTTGGAGGAAGCTCGAATGAGATCCTGAAACTTGTTCAAATGAGTGATATGTAACAGCAGTTCCGAAGCCTTGGAGTATAGTTCCAGGGCAAATAGGACTTTTGGCCAGGGCAGATGGGTCTCCTGGGTTAACTTTCTAAGATTTCTCTTTAAGAGACCATTTATGCACTCTACCATCCCCAAGGATTGGGATTCCAAGCTCAGTGGAGGTGAAGCTGTATTCCCAGGGCCTGTGAAACTGCCTGGGTGACTTCAGCCTTAAAGGCAAGACCATTATCACTCTGTAAAGAGTGTGGCAAACTGAATCCGGGAATGATCTCCTGAAGCAAGGTGCGAGCCACCACCAGGATTCTCTCTCCCTTGCAGGGGTATGCTTCTACCTACCCAATGAAGGATCAACCCATAGGAGCATAGTATGCTCTCCTGCTTTGGGGAGGTGGGTGAAGTCGATCTGTCAGTCCTCTTCAGGTTGTCTTCTCTGATGCTGAGGCCCCAGAAGGGCTTGCCTGATGGCTAGGGGATTATTGGTTTGGCATATCCTGCATTGGCAAGATATGTCTTTGATCATGTCCTGTATGCCCTTTCCCTGGAGCAGGGATTCTATCAAAGGGAAGAGCATATCTGCTCCCATATGGAAAGCCTAATGCAGCGGTCACAAAACCTTCCATTGAGAGGTCTCTGGAGTGATGAATCTCCCTTGTGGGCTAATCCACCATCCTTGAGAGTTTTTGGAGGCACCCTGTTGTACTGCCTCTCTACTTCAGCTGGCATATAGGAGGGATTTCCAGCAGACTGTGGGCCTTCCCACAGCAAGAGAGACACAGGTATTGGGGGAAAGAGTCCTCACAGGCAGGCTTAGCCTTCTGATCTGCAAACCAATTACCCAAGGCACTCTTGTCCATCCCCTTTTTTATGACCTGGACAATGGACAACTGCCACTTCAGTTGGAAGGTTTATTGTTTGTTACAGGGTCTTGATATGCTCCTGATATTTTCTTAGGATGTGATCTGCTGAGACAAAATCTCTCTCTGCCATATGGCCTCATGTGCATGGATCACATGGCATACTTGGAATCCATGAAGGTGTACACCCCAGCTCTTGTATGCATAAATAAAAACTTAAAGTAAAAATAAAGAAAAAAAATCCACAGGCTTTGATAAATAGTCACCTCTGGGTTTTCCAATAAGGTAGCCAGTAACTGAGCAGCTGTGAGTCATGTATCCATGTCTGTGCCCTGAGGCCCCAAGAGGGCAGAAAGAACATTCAAGGCATATAGGGTGAGCAGTTGGTGTGCTTCTAGTTTGAGGGCCTCCGGTAAGAGGGCAGCAGCTGCCGTAATCATCTAGAGGCAATCAGGCCATCCACCATCCCTTGCCCACTGTATCTAATTCCTTCTAATACCCCATCGGTTGGTATTGTGTGCCTAACATCTGAGTCAATACTCCCAGCTGAATGCCCTGGTTTTCAAATACAAAAAGTTGAAGTTTTCTCTTGGGGCAAGGCAAGTGCTAGAGCTTGTAGCAGGCCTCTTTGCAGGGACTTAAAAGCTGCCGTGCCTTCTGGTTCCCATGGAATAAGCCCCTTTCCTTCAGGGGAAACCCTTTTAAGTGATTGGTAAAGCGGTAGAGCCCAAAGGTTAACTTTTCGGGTCCATAACCAGCAAAATCCAACCAACCCCTTGGGCCTCCCTGGTGGCACAGGTGTTAAAGACAGCACTATCAAGCTACGGCAGCCGCTGCAGCACGAGTTCAATCCCCATCCATCCAGGGAGTTAACCCATGTGGCACAGCAGACCTCTCCTGCCACGCCTGCTGCTCCCCTCAGCAGTGTATTTCAGTAGATATGCCTGTTCTGCTCCCCACTCTGTCTCTGGTGAATCCCCTCACCCCCTACACCTCTGAACTATACCCCCATTCTTGTATGCATAAATAAATAAATCTTTTTTTATTTTAAAATATTTATTTATTTATTTATTTATGCACACAAGAACGGGGGTACAGGCCAGAAGTGTGGAGGGTGAGAGGATTCACCAGAGACAGAGTGGGGAGCAGAACAGGCAGACTGACTGAAATACACTGCTGAGGGAAGGAGCAGGTGAGACACGAGAGGTCTGCCCCACCACATGGGTAGCTCCCTGGCTGGGGATCGAACTCATGCTGCAGTGGCCATGAATAGCTTCATAGGTTGTGTCTCAACCCCTTGCACCACCAGGGAGGCCCCAAATAAATAAATATTTAAACAAAAAATCTTCAAAAAAAAATCCAACCAACCCCAAGAAGGATCTTAATTGCCTTGTGGCCTTAGAGAGGGGATGGTGGACAATAGGCTCAATTCAAGAGTTGTTCAGGGCCCTTTTTTCCTTAGAAAGTAGGAGTCCAGATATGGGCCTGGGCCCCGGCAATCTGAGCTTTACGCCTCGAGGCTTTGTAACCAACTGCTGCCAAAAGGTCAAGGAGCCTGGATATGATTTCCCAGCACTGATCCTCAGAAGGAGCACCAGTAGGTATTCATGTACTGGATTATGCGAACTTGGTCCTGCAGGCTCAACTTATTTAGATCACTCTAGTCAGTGCCTGTCCAAAGAGGTGGGGACTATCCCTGAACCCTTGGGGGAGGACTGTCCATGTTAATTGGAGCTGTGTCTCTGAGGGACTTCAAAGGCAAAAAGAAACTGCGAGTCAGGGTAAAGGGGAATGCAAAAAAAAAAAAGCATCCTTTAGGTCAAGAACTGAGAAGAAACTGGAGTCACCTGGGATCTGAACCACTGGGGTGTAAGTATTTGGCACTACTGGATGGATGGGCACAACCTCCTGATTGGCTAAAGTATAAGCCCTGCACCAGTCTCCAAGATCCATCTGGCTTCTGTACCACCAATATGGGTGAGTTGCAACCACACCCCGTGAACAGGAGCTGAGGCGAACCCTGCAGGATCCGCCGCGGCGGTGAGCGAACTGCTCCGGGCGCCATTAGAGAAGAAAAAAGACCCCGGGAGACGCGCACACAGCCCGGGCTGCCGGTAAGCCTGCGTGGAAACGCGGCGCGCTCGGCGCGCTTGAAAAGCAAGTGCAGACCTGGATCGCGGCTGCCCAGGTCCCCGCGCCTGCGACCTAGGCTTGCGGGGAGACGACCTAGGCTTGCGGGGAGACGCACGGAGGTCCTCACTGAGGTGAAGGTCCCTCCCTGAGTTAGCAGGAACCAGGCGCCCAGGCACGGGAGCAGTGCAAAAGGCGCCATTCCCGCGCCACTGAACTGGGCTACAGCCCGCGTCCTGGAACTGAGGGCTTTGAACTGAGACCCGGGGCACGAAAATTCGGGGCGTGGTTTCTCCACGACGGTGGGGCACAAGGCAGACACAGCACCCCAAAGCTGTTGAGGTGTACCCTACCATTCCCGCTCTGTTCTCTGTCCCACGGGGTGGGGGGAGGCGAAAAACAGCCCCCCAAGGACAATAGGAGAGATCTCTGGCGCCACCTAGCAACCAGGAAAAAAAAAAGTCACTAACACCCTATAAAACAGGACATTTCTTAAGACTGCTTGAAAAGGGCAGAAGGTTTCTGGAGGACCCAGTGGCCAGCCGGGAAGTTATTCCACGCCAGGCCCCTTCCGACCAGCAGTCTGAGCCCACAGAGGGAGCAGGCACCCACGTCCGGGGCAGACCGGGTGCGCAGAAGAGTGTGCCTGAAACCGGAGGCGCAGGGACTGCATCCCGCTTCGCCATTTGAGAACAGGGACATTTCTTCAGTAAAAACTGCCTAAAACCAGCAGAAAGCTCCCCCAGAAGACAGAGATGGCTCCTGGAAGAGCCAGAGGGGAGCGGAGAAGTTCACCCAAGATGTCAGTCAGTCCGAGCAACACAGTGTCCCAACGCATACGACAAATTAGAAAACAGACAGTAGGGAGTAGAAGAACCACACGCAACCTAAAAACTCCTCAGGAAAGAAGCACACCACAAAAAGAAAACCACTCCCCAGATTGCAACGACAGCAACTTGGAAGAACTTCTGAGCCTTCCAGAAAGAGAATTTAAAATTGCCATGATTAAAAAAGTGATAGATCAGAAGAAGGAAATTGAGTCCCTAAAGAGGAAAGTAAGAGAAATGCAGGAGATCAAAGAATTAATGGAGGAACTAAAGAACTCTGGGAAAAGCAATGAAAGCAGAATAGATGAAATGGAAGAACGAATAAGTAATCTTGAAGACACAGAAATAAAAAGAACCAAAACAGAAAAGGAAAGAGAAGTACGAAGGAAAAAGAATGAAGAAAGACTTCGGGAACTATCTGACTCCATGAGGAAAGGAAATATAAGAGTTATAGGAATTCCAGAAGGAGAGGAGAGAGATGTAGGAACAGAGAAAATATTCATGGATATAATTGAAGAGAACTTCCCAAATGAGAAGAAGGAGCTGAAAATTGATATACAAGAAGCAAGAAGAACACCAAACTTCCACGACGAAAGGAAAAACACAGCAAGACACATAATAGTAAAGCTCCCAAGAATCCAGGACAAGGAAAAAATAATGAAGCTGACAAGAGGGAAGAAACAGATAACATTCAAAGGAAAACCAATCAGGCTGACATCAGACTTCTCTGAAGAAACACTACGGGCAAGGAGAGAGTGGAGGGACATAGTCAACAGACTCCAAGAAAACAGATGCCAACCAAGAATACTCTATCCCGCAAAGCTCTCTTTCCTCCATGAAGAAAGAATATGGACCTTCCCAGACAAAGAGAAACTCCGGAATTTCATTGCGACTAAACCCCCACTCCAAAAAATACTACAAGGAATCCTAAAGCCAGAACCTCAGAGGGACGAATAACAACGAAAGAAGACCAAAAAAAAAAAAAGTTATTAAAAGAATAAATAAATAAAATCAAAGGAAAGACAAACATAATGGCAAATACAGATGCTAACATATCAATATTAACTCTAAATGTAAATGGACTAAACTCTTCAATAAAAAGACACAGAGTTGCAGCCTGGATTAAGAAACAAAACCCAACCTTTTGCTGTCTCCAGGAAACACATTTAGCTACAAAAGATAAAAATAGGCTCAAAGTCAAAGGATGGAAAACAATCCTACAAGCAAATGGGCCAAAAAAGAAAGCAGGAACAGCTATACTTATATCAGATAAAACAGACTTCAAACTCAAAAAAATAAAAAGAGACGCCAGTGGTCACTACATTATGATTAAGGGGACAATACTTCAAGAAGAAATAACACTCATTAACATATACTCACCAAACGAAAGAGCACCAAAATATATCAGACAACTGTTGTCCTCTCTGAAAACAGACATCAGAGAAAACACATATGTAGTGGGAGACTTCAACACACCACTATCAACAATGGATAGATCAACAAGACAAAAAATAAGTAAAGAAACTAAAGCTCTAAATAAGGACCTAGAGCATTTGGGCTTAACAGACATCTATAGAACACTAAACCCAAAAAAAACGGAGTACACATTTTTCTCAAGCGCACACGGATCATTCTCCAGGATCGATCACATACTGGGGCACAAGACAAACATCAACAGATACACCAAGATTGAAATCATACCAACAATCTTTTCTGACCACGAAGGCATCAAACTAGAAATAAATCATAAAAAGAAGGCAAGGAACTATCCTACCTCATGGAGATTAAAAGCCACACTACTGGAAGACCACTGGACTAACGAGGAGATCAAAGAAGAAATTAAAAAATTCTTTGAATTGAATGACAAGGAGGACACCAATATCCTAAATGTATGGGATGCAGCAAAAGCAGTAATAAGAGGAAAATATATAGCAATAGAAGCTCACATCAAAAAACAAGAAAGAACTCAAAGAAACAACCTAATCTCGAAGCTCAAAGATCTAGAAAAAGAACAACAAAGAAACCCCAGAACCAGTAGAAGAAAAGAAATAATAAAAACCAAAGCAGAAATAAATGAAATTGAAACTAAAAAAACAATCCAAAAGATCAATGAAACCAAGAGCTGGTTCTTTGAAAAAATAAATAAAATAGACAAACCCCTAGCCAGGCTCACAAAGGAAAAAAGGGAGAAAGCACAAATACACAGAATCATAAATGAAAGAGGAGAAATCACAACGGACACAGCAGAAATCAAAAGAATAATCAGTAACTACTATGAACAGTTATATGGAAACAAGTTCAACAATCTAGAGGAGATGGACAAATTCCTACAACTCTACAATCACCCAACGCTAGATAAAGAAGAAATAGAACACCTAAACAGACCAATTACAAGCAGCGAAATTGAAATGGTAATCAAAAACCTCCCCAAAAACAAAAGCCCAGGACCTGATGGATTTACAAATGAATTCTACCAAACATTCAGAGACGAATTAGTGCCTATCCTTCACAAACTCTTCCAAAAAATTGAGAAGGAAGGGACAATACCAAACACGTTCTATGAAGCCAATATTACACTAATACCAAAACCGAATAAGGACAACACAAAAAAGGAAAACTACAGGCCAATCTCCCTAATGAACACTGATGCAAAAATCCTCAATAAAATTTTAGCTATCAGAATCCAACAATGTATCCATAAGATAATTCACCACGACCAAGTTGGATTCATTCCAGGGGCACAAGGATGGTTTAACATCCGAAAATCAATCAACGTTATCCAACACATCAACAAAAAGAAATATAAAAACCATATGATAATATCAATAGATGCTGAGAAAGCTTTCGACAAAGTGCAACACCCATTCATGATAAAAGCCCTTGAAATTCTTGGGATACAAGGAACATACCTCAACATCATAAAGGCCATCTATGACAAGCCAACAGCCAGTATCATTCTCAATGGTGAAAAGCTGAAAGCAATTCCATTAAGATCTGGAACAAGACAAGGATGTCCACTCTCACCACTGCTTTTCAATATAATACTGGAAGTCCTAGCCAGAGCAATAAGACAAGAGAAAGACATCCAAGGAATCCAAATAGGAAAAGAAGAAGTCAAACTATCACTATTTGCAGATGATATGATAATATACATAGAGAACCCCAAAATCTCCACAGAAAAACTAATTCAACTCATCAATCAATTCAGTAAAGTGGCAGGATACAAAATCAACACGCAAAAGTCAGTAGCCTTCCTATACACAAACAATAAATCTGAAGAAGAAGAAATCAAAAAAACCACCCCTTTTATTATCGAAACAAAAAAAATCAAATATTTGGGAATAAATCTAACAAAAGAGGTAAAGGACCTATACAAAGAAAACTATAAAACACTGTTAAAAGAAATAGAAGAAGACACAAAGAAATGGAAAGACATCCCCTGCTCATGGATTGGAAGAATAAACATTATTAAAATGGCCATCCTACCAAAAGCAATATACAGATTCAATGCTATTCCAATCAAAATCTCAATGGCATTCTTCAAAGAAATAGAACAATTATTGATGAAATTCATATGGAATCACCAAAAACCCGAATAGCCAAAGCTCTACTGAAAAAAAAAGAAGGAAATGGAGGCATCACACTCCCAGACTTCAAACTATACTACAAAGCCATAATCATCAAAACTGCATGGTATTGGAACAAGAACAGACATACAGACCAATGGAATCGAATAGAAAATCCAGAAATAAACCCACAGATTTATGGTCAACTAATCTTTGACAAAGGAGCGAAGACTATGCATTGGAGCAAAGAAAGTTTGTTCAATAAATGGTGCTGGGAAAACTGGGTCGCTACATGCAAAAGAATGAAGCTTGACCACTACCTCACACCATACACAAAAATCAACTCAAAATGGATTAAAGAACTAGACATAAGACCTGAAACCATAAAATACATAGAAGGAAATATAGGCGAAACACTACGGGATTTGCACATCAAAGACATCTTTACAGACACATCACCCAAAGCAGTGATAGTGAAGAGAAAGATAAACAGCTGGGACTACATCAAATTAAAGAGCTTCTGCACAGCAAAAGAGACAATAACAAAAACAAAGAGAAACCCCACCAACTGGGAGAACATTTTTGCACCCAACACTAATGATAAAGGACTGATCACAAAAATCTGCAAAGAGCTGATGAGACTCAGCAACAACAAAGAAAATAATCCAGTCAAAAAATGGGCAGAAGAGCTAAAAAGAAACTTCTCTGAAGAGGAAATGCAAATGGCCAACAGACATATGAAAAAATGTTCAACATCACTTGTAATCAGGGAAATGCAAATCAAAACTACCATGAGATACCATCTCACACCAGTGAGAATGGCACATATTAAAAAAACTATCAACAACAAATGTTGGCGAGGATGTGGAGAAAAAGGAACTCTTGTGCACTGTTGGTGGGAGTGCAAACTGGTCCAACCACTATGGAGAGCTGTGTGGAGATTTCTGGACCTACTAAACATAGAGCTTCCATATGATCCAGCAATTCCACTCCTAGGTATTTACCCAAAGGACACAGAAACATCAATTCCAAAGAGCACCTGCACTCCTATGTTTATAGCAGCACTGTTTACAATAGCTAAGCTTTGGAAACAACCCAAATGCCCAAAAATAGATGACTGGATCAAGAAGATGTGGTACATATATACCATGGAATATTACTCAGCATTCAAAAAAGATAAACACATGCAATTTGCAGCAACATGGATGGCACTGGAAGGGATCATGCTCAGCGAAATAAGCCAAAAAGAAAAAGAAAAATACCGGATGGTCTCACTCATAGCAGGAGTCTAGAAAACTTAAATAAGGGACCAGGAAAATGAATATAAGAAAGTGAAAATCAAAATCAACAAAAAACTATGAACCAGAGACACTTTTTGGGGGGTGGGGGGCGAGGGGAAGGATTGGGGTCAGAATGGGGCGTTTGCAATTGTATGGGGGAATATAAAAATAAAATTTAATATTTAAAAAAAAAAAAAAATATGGGTGAGTTGCAGGGGCTGGTGCACAGAACTAACAGGTCCTGTGTTAGGAGGTTAGCAATTATGGAGGTCAGTCCCTCCCGTGCTGCAGGCTGGAGAGGGTATTGTCTCTACAGGGATAGGACACTCCATGTTTCAAATGGATCTTTCCAGAGGCAAAATTCACTGCCCACTCTACTTTGAAGCCATCAGACCAAACCTCAGGATTGGCTTCCAAGACTGGGGTTGCAATCAAAATGGGCTCCGGGTGAGTAAGGACCTGGAGGACAGCTCCAATCTTGACCAAGACATCTCTACCTAACAAGGGCAGCAGGCATTCCAGGATCACAATAAATGAATGTAAAAAACAAGTCATGCATGACCAGCCCAACAATGGGGTAAGATATGTAGTTAGTGTGTTTCCGGTGACACCCTTAATTTGCACTCCCTGGTCTGTAAGCAGAAAGGGACAGTGGTGGATGACAGAAAATGTAGACCCAGTATCATGCAGGAATTCTAGTGGTTGGCTCTTGATAAGGAGTGTAACCATCAGCTCTGTGGTGGTAATAGGGAGGACAGAGCAACCAGAGACAACAGGCCCCATCAACCCTGGGAGGGGGATGGCCCTGGGTTCCTCACTTGGGAACAGTACTTCCTTCAGTGATTGCCTATGGGGCATGTCAGCATGAGCTGTGGGCAGTAGTCACTTCGGAGACATGGACAGTTCCACCTTAAGTGTCCTGTCCCACTACAGTGGAAGCAGGCTTGGTCAGTCCCAGCCACCACTCCTGAAGAATGGAGGGCTGCCCCCAGAGCCTGTGCTTTAACCTTGAATGGATGTCCTTTTGTTCCTCCTGGTCTCTGTTAAAGGAGACCTGGGAGGTAATAGTTAGGAGGTTATCCGCAGCCAATTTCTGTAACTTCCTCCTTATATCAGGAGCCCCCTGCAACATGAATTTGTCCTTTAACAAGCTCTGGTCCTCCGACAACTCTGAGTTTACATTGGTGTATTTTTGCCAGGAAAAACAATGAATTGTCATCACAGCCCTGCACAATCTCCAATACTTTGGTATAATTGAGGGGTTTTTTGTTTTGCTGCCTCCATCCCTTGGACTATGCATTCCATAAAATGAACCCTTAAGACTATGTGGTCCTCATTGTCATGGTCCCACCCTGGGTCATGAGGAGCACTGCTTGAACCCCTGAAAGGCACTGGTGGGGACTGGTCTCTTTGGTCTGGTTTACTGTATACCATGGATTCCCCCTTCTGGATAGCCACCCTTAACATTCTCTCCCTGTCCCCTGATGACATGGTTTGAGTCAGCAGTAGCATAATATCCTTCCAATCTAAAGCCACTATCACATTGAAGTTGGAAAATAACCCTACATATTGATCAGTGTTTTCTTTTTTTTTTTTATAAGAAAACTCTGGTACTTTTATTAATTTGACATATTAATAGACAGACTTTTAGTTTTTAACTTTTTTCATGTTCTTTTTTCTTTTTTTCATTTATTTATTTTTTTAAATTTTATTTTTATATTCCCCATACAATTGCAACCCCCTTATTTTGACCCCAATCCCTCCTTTCCCTGTCCACCCCCCCCCCATAGTGTGTCTCTGGTTCATAGTTGTTTGTTGATTTTGATTTTTTCTTTCTTTCTTTTTTTTCCAGACGTTTATTTATTTTTATTTATTTATTTTATTTTATTTTTTTTCAAAGATTTATTTATTTATTTATACAAGCACTGGGTACAGTCAGAAGTGCGGGAGGGTGAGAGAATTCACCAGAGCCAGAGCGGGGAGCAGAGCAGGCAGAAGGACCGAAGTACACTGCTGAGGGGAGCAGCGGGCGGCAGGAGAGGTCTGCGCGCCATGTGGGACCCTCCTCCGGTGGCCGGGGAGCAGCCGGGGATCGAACTGGCACTGCAGAGGCTGCGAGCAGCTTCGCAACCCAGCGCTTAACCGCTGCGCCACCGGGGAGGCCCTATTTATTTTTTTAATTTTATTTTTATATTCCCCATACAATTGAAACCCCCTTATTTTGACCCCAATCCCACCTTTCCCCACCCCCCACTCCCCATAGTGTGTCTCTGGTTCATAGTTAAACAATAGTTATTCTTTTTCCTGGTCCCTTATTTAGGTTTTCTAGATTCTTGCTATGAGTGAGACCATCCGGTATTTTTCTTTTTCTTTCTGGCTTATTTCGCTGAGCATGATCCTTTCCAGCGCCATCCATGTTGCTGCAAATTGCATTTGTTTATCTTTTCTGAATACTGAGTAATATTCCATGGTGTATATGTATCACATCTTCTTGATCCAGTCATCTATTTTTGGGTATTTGGGTTGTTTCCAAAGTTTAGCTATTGTAAATAGTGCTGCTATAAACATAGGGGTGCAGGTGCCCTTAAATTAGTTGACCATAAATCTGTGGATTTATTTCTGGGTTTTCTGTTCGGTTCCATCGGTCTGTGTGTCTGTTCTGGTTCCAATACCATGTAGTTTTGATTATTATGGCTTTGTAGTATAGTTTGAAGTCTGGGAGTGTGATGCCTCCATTCCCTTCTTTTTTTTTTCAGGAGGGTTTTGGTTGTTCGGGGTTTTTGGTGGCTCCATATGAATTTCATTGATATTTGTTCTATTTCTTTGAAGAATGACATTGAAATTTTAGTTGGAATAGCATTGAATCTGTAGATTGCTTTTGATAGGATGGCCATTTTGATAATGTTAATTCTTCCGATCCATGAGCAGGGAATGTCTTTCCATTTCTTTGTGTCTACTTCTATTTCTTTTAATAGTGTCTTATAGTTTTCTTTGTATAGGTCCTTCTTTTTTTAGGTTTATTCCCAAGTATTTGATTTTTTTTTGTTTCAATAACAAAAGGAATGGTTTTCTTGATTTCTTCTTCTTCGGGATGTCCACTCTCACCATGCTTTTCAAAATTATACTGGAAGTTCTAGCCAGAGCAATAAGACAAGAGAAAGATATACAAGGAATCCAAATAGGCAAGGAAGAAGTCAAACTATCACTATATGCGGACAATATGATAATATATATAGAGAACCCCAAAAACTCCACAGAAAAATTAATTAAACTAATCAATCAGTTTAGTAAAGTGGCAGGATACAAAATCAATGCACAAAAATCAGTACCCTTCCTATACACAAACAATAAATCTTTTTTTTTTAAGATTTATTTTTATTTATGTATGTATATAAGAACTGGGCTGTAGGCCAGAAGTGCAGGTGGTGAGAGGATTCACCAGAGACAGAATGGGGAGCAGAACAGGCAGATCTACTGAAATACACTGCTGAGGGGAGCAGTGGGGGAGATAGGAGATGTCTGATGTGCTGTGTTGGTTAGCTTCCCTGGCCAGGGATTGAACTTATGCCACAGCAGCTGGTGATAATTTGATAGTGCTGAGACTTAACCCTGTGTCAGGTTAAACCCTGTGCCACAAGAGAGGCCCATGATGAGGGTTTTCTGAGTATCGTCCCAGACCTGCCGGAGGATGGAAAGTGAAAAGGGGGTATAGATCCTACTGACCCCCAAAGCACCACTGGGGACCCCCTGGACCAGGAGATGGAGGATGGGTCAGGAGGAGCAGGGTCAGGGGGAGCAGAAGTCTGGTAAACAGAGTGAGCCAGAGCCTTATATTCAATGTAGGATGACCTGGGATGGGGGTTGTTTAGATCAGGGTACAGACCTGGAACAGGGACGGGGGAGGTTTGGCCATCACCAAGGAAATCTGAAGTGAACAAGTTTGGTAAAAGTCAGGTCTCTCTTAGCACAAAGAAAAGCTGGACATAAGGGACCTCTGCCCACTTTCCTTCTCTTTTACAGACAATATCTAACTGAAGTATGGTATTGTAACAAAGGGACCTCTCCAGCAGCCATGCCTCCCCATCCTCAGGTGATATTGGGGCCATGCTTTTTGAGAGTAGAACAAGAGGCAAGATCTCCTCAGTCAGGATCGGTCAGGATGCAGGAAAGGGGAGATACTCCTGCTGCCTTAGATTGATTTGTACACATCTAGACAGAAAGAAGTGATGAGATAGAAGATCCCACACAAAGTCTCCATTAAGGCCCAGAGGTGATCAAGATGGTAGAGCATCCGCTGTGCACTCTACATCTCACCCAATCTGCCGTGGAGACTGACCCTAAGTGTCCCATAGGCATCAGCCTGTCTGGTTAAAGAACAATCCTGGACACCCCCAGGTGTCATTTGTGACACCCGTCCCCCCTCCCAATGGGGATGGAGGTGAGGTCTCTCCCAGCCATGGATCCGGTCCCATCGGCATTCCAGCTGGCAAGTCAGGCAATAAAGGGAATGTGAAAGAAAGTCTGGAGAAGAGCAACAAGAATGGGGTCTCGCCTTGGTAACTCAAGTGTGAGCATAAACGTACATTCAAATTATGTGATGGATGAAGATGATCAGAGACCAGTGTAGAAGGCTCCATAAGGCAATCTCCTGTCATGATGAAAAGTGGTGTCTCCTAAAGGTAAGTTTTGTGGCCTGTAAGAAGTATATGAGAGTGTCCTGAACTTGGTCATGTCCCCAGTCCCACTCCTTCAAGAGCAACAAAGCTAATTGGCAGTGCCTTTTAGGATGCCAAGGTGATCATACGTAGGACGCCAGGACCCAAAGGGTAATGCGTCCCCAAACCTGAAACTGAGGAAAGGTCAGGGGCTTTTCCAGCCCCATGACAGTTGCTAGACAGAGGGCCAAGCCACGTCCCCAAATGGGGTCATGGTAAGGGCAGAGCTCTGGTAGGTGAGGAGAGCCCAGCAGGACCAAGAGATAGGCTGGTAGGGGAGATGTTTGATAATGAAAGAAGACTCTCAATGTCCTACGGACCAATGGGGAAGACACAGGGCATGTAAGACCTGCCAAATTGACATAAGAACCAGATTCAGGGGAGAGGACACATGCCTAATATATAAACGATGACCAGATCTGTTTTTCATGCTGAGTCTTTGGTTTGAATTTGAAGTTCACCATGGCCCACCAGCCTGAGTGGGACAAAAGCAGGTACAGCCAGTAACTCTGTCCTTCCACAGTGAAGCCATAGGATAAAGTGGCCACAAAGAGGAGTTGATTGGGGAGTGGAGTTTCAGGGGAAGGAGGACAAGAAGTGACATCTCACCAAAGAATTGAGCTGCATTAGTAAGGAGTTCTGGAATGTCTCAATGTTGCCTAGCCTGTGTCACAGAGAAGAACTCAGAGTAATGGCTTCATGGAAACTGGCTTACCCAGGATTGCATTTCTCCTTGGGAGGCAGACACAGAGGCAGTGACAGGAAAGTAAGAAAGGACTTCCCCATAGGGCTGTCCTGGTGGCCTAGGGGTTAAGTCTCAACACTATCACCTCTGTGGCCTGAGTAAGATCCCCTGCCAGGGAACTAACCCATGTATGGCACATCCGCAGCAGTCCTCTCCTGTCTTGCCAGCTGTACCCCTAGGATTGTATTTTGGTAAATCCACTTGTTCTTCTCTCTACTCTGTCTCTGGTGAATCCTCTCACCTCCCGCACATCTGGCCTGTACCCCAGTTCTTTTTTTATTTTTTATTTTTTTGTAAAGATTTATTTATGCATACAAGAACTGGAGCACAGACCAGAGGTACAGGGGGTGAGAGGATTCACAAGAGACAGAGTGGGGAACAGAACAAGCAGACTGACTGAAATACACTGCTGAGGGGAGCAGCAGGTGAGACAGGAGAGGTCTGCTGTGTCATGTGGGTTGCTCCCTGGGCAGCTGGGGCATGGAACTTGTGCTGCAGAGGCTGTGGATAGCTTCACCGTGCTGTGCTTAACCCCTTGTGCCACCAGGGAGTTCCTATACCCCAGTTCCTATACACAATAAATAAATCTCTAAACACACTCACAAAGAGAGGAGTTCCCCATAGACAGACATTCTGATCCTCAAATTTAGGAAATTTAGAACCGTAAAGTTCCCCGGAAACCTATCACCAGAGACTTGAGAGAGGCAGCCATGCTAGTTGTTTTTAGAGGGCCAACGGGTACCTTCATGAAAATTATGATTATAAGGATAGAGTAAGAGCAGTAGAATACAGGTGCAGTCTTGCCTTCAACTGTGCCCTCAGCTCCCTGTACAGGCCACCAGAGATGTGCCAATGGGCTGGGATCTTGTGTTGCAGTGATTGAGGAATAATCACCAACACACCAGAATGAAGGTTAGCAAGCTCAGGTTTATTTCAAGAAATACTCCTGACAGCAAGAGTAGGTCCAAGGGAGGAGTCCATTACTGAGGGGGTAACTTTTTTTTTCCCCCAACCTTTTTAAAAGATTTATTTTATTTATTTATTTTTTAAGATTTATTTTATTGGGGCCTCCCTGGTTGTGCAACAGGTTAAGTCTCAGCACTATGAAGCTATCAGTAGTCACTGCAGCTCAAGTTTAATCCCCAGCCAGGGGGCTAGCCCACATGGTGCAGCAGACCTTTCCTGCCTCGCCTGCTGCTCCCCTCAGCAGTGTATTTCTTTTCTTTTCTTTTTTTTTTAAGATTTATTTATTGGGCCTCCCTGGTGGCGCAGCGGGTGAGCGCTGGGTTGCGAAGCTGCCCGCGGCCTCCACGGCGCTGGTTCGATCCCCGGCTGCTCCCCGGCCACTGGAGGAGGGTCCCACATGGCGCGCAGACCTCTCCTGCCGCCCGCTGCTCCCCTCAGCAGTGTACTTCGGTCCTTCTGCCTGCTCTGCTCCCCGCTCTGGCTCTGGTGAATTCTCTCACCCTCCCGCGCTTCTGACTGTACCCAGTGCATGTATAAACAAAACAAACAAATAAATAAATAAAAAAAACCATGCCTCTATAAAAAAAAAAATTAAAAAAATAAATTAAAAAAAAGATTTATTTATTTATGCATACAAGAGCTGGGGTACAGGCCAGAGGTGTGGGGAGTGGGGTGAGAGGATTCACCAGAGACAGATTGGGGAACAGACCAGGCAGATGGATCAGAGTGCACTGCTGAGAGGAGCAGCGGGTGAGTCAGGAGTCGTCTGCTGTGCCATGTGGGTTGCTCCCTGGCAGGGAATGGAACTCATGTTGCAGAGGCTGCGGACAGCTTCATAGGTTGTGTCTTAACCCTTGTGCTGCCAGGGAGGCCCCAAGCAGTGTATTTCAGTCAAACCAAGTATTCTGCTCCCCACTCTGTCTCTGTTGAATCCTCTCACTCTGCCCCGCCCCCACCTCTGGCCTATACCCCAGACGTGTATGCATAAATAAATAAAATAAATCAATTTGCTTCATAGTGCAGAGATTTAACCCCTGATGCTACCAGGGAGGCCCTTTTTAATTTATTTATGCAAATAAGTCTGGGGTGTGGCCAGGGAATTCACCAGAGACAGAGTGAGGAGCAGAACAGGCAGATCTACTGCAATACACTGTTGAGGGGAGCAGCAGGTGAGACAGAAGAGGTCTGCTGTGCCATATATGGCCAGGTATTGAACTCAGGCTTCAGCCATGAGAGCATGATAACCCTGAGACCTTAACTCCTAAGCCACTAGGGAGGCCAAGGCTCCCTTTAAAAAAAAAAAAAAGAGTTATTTTTATTTATTTATGTGTACAAGAACTGAGGTACAGGCCAGACGTGCAGGGAGTGAGAGGATTCACTGGAGACAGAGTGGGGAGCAGAACAGGCAGATCTACTGAAATACACTCCTGCAGGGAGCAGTGGGTGAGACAGGAAAGGTCTGCTGTGCCATGTGAGTTAGCTCCCTGGCCAGGGATTGAACTTAGGCCATAGTGGTAATAGCCTAACCCCTGAGCCACCAGGGAGGTCCCCAGGCTCCATTTTTATAGGTGCTCTTAGGGATTCTCCATTGGTCTTAAGAGCTCCAGGGGCTTTTTTCTGCTTTGGGGTACATTTCCACTGCCCTATTTTGCCTCATTGTCCCCCTTTGTCACCCAAAGCCACCACAAACTGTTGTTATTTCCCTACTCCTCTCTTGTGGCTGCCAGCTCATTCCTGTCAGCCTTGTGGCTATCAGCCATGAGATCTCCTCCCCACCCACCCCCTTCTCCTCTTTTACTTCATTTTTCCTAATAAATCTGTCCTTTTAACATAAAACCTTTAGGCCTCCCTGGTGGCCTAGGGGTTAAGTCTCAGCGCTATCACCTCTATGGCTTGAGTTTGATCCCTGGCCAGGGAGCTGACCCACATATGGTGCAACAGATCTCTCCTGTCTCACCCACTGCTCCCTTCAGCAGTGTATTTCAGTAAATCTGCCTGCTTTCTCCCCAATCTGTCTCTGATGACTCCTCTTACCCCCTGTTCCTCTGGCCTACATCCCAGTTCTTCTGTGCAAAAATAAAAAATATATAAATAAAACAGAACCTTTGCTTGCCTGTGTCTGCAAATGTCTTCCTCTCCTGGTGGCACCAAAAGGGGAAACCTGCTGAAACTTTTCTCAGAGGTATCCTAAGGACCTTGCCCACTAAACCTAACACTCATCAAAACAAAATCAGAAAGTCAAGAACTTAGGAGAGAAATTATTTTACCATAAGGAAAATGACTATTTGGCTGGAGGTCTTCAGGTTTACTCAAAGAGGGAAGATAGTGATTCCTGTCTATGTCAATGGTCAGGGCTGACCTTCACCTTTATGCATACAAGAACGGGGGTACAGGCCAGAGGTGTGGGGGGTGAGAGGATGCACCAGAGACAGAGCGGGGAACAGAACAGGCAGATTGACTGAAATACACTGCTGAGGGGAGCAGTAGGCAAATCAGGAGAGGTCTGCTTTGCCATGTGGGTAGCTCCCTGGCCAAGGATCAAACTTGTGCTGCAGTGGCTTCAGATAGCTTCATAGGTTGTGTCTTAACCCCTTGTGCCACCAGGAAGGCCCTCACAATCTTTAGTGCTCTCTCCTTTGTTCTCTCTGAAGGAAGCCAGCTACATAACTGTGAGCTGCCCCACAGAGAAACCCATATGACAAGCAACTGAGCTTACCCTCTGGCCAAAAACCTTTCAGGAGGTGAGGCCCTCAGTTAAGAAGTGTGGTCCAGTAATAGGGTTAGGCAGGAGATGCAGAAGTGAAAATACTTGCCAGAGATGTCGGGATGTTGGGATGTTCTGAATGAACTCCACACATTTAGGTTTCATGACTCTATCCCCACCCCAGGCCAAAGAGATCCAAGGCACCAAGGACTGCAAATCCCATATAGTCATCACCACAGAAGGGAGGATTGATGGGAACTAAGGGTAGAGTTAAGCATCTAGGGTTGGTATATAACCAAAGACATGTAGGCCAAGGGTGCCAGCCTTTGGCATGCTCTTGGTGTCCCAGCTCAGTAGAACTGGTAGGATGCATTCACCAATTTATCTCTCTCTCTTTGTCCCTGGGTTATTCCTCTTTTCATTGCCCATTTTTGTAAATAAACCCCTTTATTAACCTTTTTGTGTATGCCTGCACTTGGGTCTCTTAAGTTTTTTTAAGCATGTGGTTGAACACTCAGACTTAGGCCAATCCATTTCACATTGGGGTTGCCCTGTAACAAGATGAAAGCAAAGCTAAGAGTCTTTTTTTATTTTATTTATTTTATATATATATATATAAAATATATAATATATATTTTTATATATCTATATCTATATCTATATCTATATCTATATCTATATCTATATCTATATCTATATATTTGCATACAACTGGGGTTGAGAGGATTCACCAGAGACAAGAGCAGGGAGCAGAACTGGCGGATTCACTGAAACACGCTGCTAAGGGGAGCAGCAGGCAAGACAGCAGAGTTCTGCTGTGCCATATGTGGGTTAACTTCCTGGCCAGGGATCGAACTCAGGCCGTAGAGGTAAAAGCACTGAGACTTAACTCCTAGGCCACCAGGGAGGTCAAAGCTAAGATTCTTACATGTAGAGTAAATGTCCTATTATAACCATTACGAAAACTGTAACAGGGTTCCCAGAGGTCTATGCCATCATAGATATGGATGGTGGGATAAAAATTAAGAGGGGGGATAAAAATAAAAATAAAAATAAAAATTAACTGGGTGGTCCCCAGGAAAAGGGGAGGTTCCAGGTTCCCTGCCCCACCCAAAGGAGGGTGGAGCTGAGGAGGGAAGGAAAAGGAGCTGAAGATGAAACTGGAGAAGGAAGGAAGGAGAGCCAGATCTGAAGGAGGCACATGGAGCAGAGAAGCATGGGAAGAAACTGCGCTTGCTTCTTGGTCCTGGACTGGTTGAAAGAGATGTGGGTGAGAAACCCATGGGATGGTTAACAATGGCAGTGCTGATCTTGATTTAGCTCTTTCCTTCCAGACTTCTCTGGCTATTTCTGCCCCTTTCCTAAGGTTCCCCACCAAAAGGTGCCTTAGACTTGTGACAGGCTTTTTGGCCTCAGAGGCCCTGCTTTGGGCCAATCCTATTTGGCTGGGCATTTGCACATGAGGGGATGGGTAACTTCGGATGCCTGATTTAGAAACTATATTCTTCCCCTTTTCTGTATTGCACATTAACTGT
This sequence comes from Talpa occidentalis, assembly GCF_014898055.3. Lineage (NCBI taxonomy): Eukaryota > Metazoa > Chordata > Mammalia > Eulipotyphla > Talpidae > Talpa > Talpa occidentalis. The sequence continues at coordinate 72,417,988 of NW_026555331.1, forward strand.
ATTAAAGTCCCTTTCCATTGAAAGTCTTACACACTAGAATATGTTTTGTCTTGATGGGGCAAACGGCAGAACCTACTTAGAGGAAGCAGGTTTGGGTGTTTTGGGGTGCACAACTCCCTGTACTGTAACATAATTAGGGTCAATAAAAATGGGAGCAAACTTTAACAGACTCAGAAATTAAATAGAAATTACCACAGGTGGGTCTCCCCTGGTGGTGCAGCGTTGAGCGCTGGGTTGCAAGGGGGGTTCGATCCCCGTATGCTCCCCAGTCACCAAAGGAGGGTCCCTCCTGGCGCTCAGACCTCTCCTGCCTCCTGCTGCTCCCCTCAGCAGTGTACCTCGGTCCCTCTGCCTGCTCTGCTCCCCGCTCTGGCTCTGGTGATTTCTCTCACTCTCCCGCGCTTCTGACTATACCCAGTGCTTGCATAAATAAATAAACAAATAAATCTTAAAAAAAGAAAAAACTCAAATTCTTCCAAAAAATTGAGAGAGGGAGTATTTCCTTTTTTTTTTCCATTGAAATATACTTTTATTTTCAGAGCCCAAGGAAAATGCAGAAAAGTAAAGAACAGTATCCAATAATTACCATTTACTAATTCTCATTTATTATTTTTGTTTATTAAATTTTCCATTTTCTTCCTAATATCAAATATTTCCCTTTATTGCTTATTTTTTTCCAAATTATAGGTGATTATAAGGCATTCTCTGGGACCCACTACCCCCCTGCTCTACTTGTACTCAAGGATATTTTAATTACTTAAGCTTTTCAAGTTTTTTCCTGAGTATTCTATATTAGAGTATAACATCATTTTATTTTTTCTTTTTTAATAAATTATTTTATTTTATATAATTCTTACATCATTTTTCATTTTTGCATAATGTATGCATTTTCATTTTGGTTATATTCCCCATACAATTCCCACCCAAGAGGGAGTATTTCTAAACATATTTTACAATGCCAATTCTGATACCAAAACCTGACAAAGACAGTTTCTCTTAAAAGAGAACTATAGGTCAACACGAACATGGATGCAAAAATCCTCAACAAAATCTTGGCAAACAGAATTTAACAATACACTAAAGAATCATACATTATGACATTTATTAAGTGGCATTTATGTCGTGATACAGGAATGGTTCTACATCCAAAAATCAATGTAACTCACCACATCAAAGAAAGTTAAAAATTATATGATTCTATAAGCAGATGTAGAGAAAGCAACTTGATAGTATTCAACATACATTTATGATAAAAACACTCAAAAATACTGGGGATAGATGGAACATATCTCAACATAATAAAGGCCATATATAACAAAGTCACAGATAACATCACACTTATTGTGAAAAACTGAAAGCTTTTCCTCTAAAATCAGGTATAAGACTTTCAACACTAATATTCAACAAAGTAATGGAAGTCCTTGCTAGAGGAACTAAGCAAGAGAAAAATATGAAATTAATCCAAATTGGAAAACAAAACTATCACTATCTCTAGATGACATAACATAGATAGAAAACCTTTGAGATGCCACTAAGAAACAGAAAGAGGCAGCTCTTTCTGCCCACTTGCGTCTAATTGCCCTTTACTTTTCTTTCCCTTTTGGATATAAAAACTCTAAACAAACAGGCAAAAAAAACTGATTGAAAGAATGAATTAATACAGTAAAGTAGTAAGGTACAAAATCAGTTTACAAATATCAGCTGTTTCTATAGTCGAACACCAACCTGGAAGAGCAAGAAATTAAGAAAACAATACATTTGCAATTGCAATACAAAGAATTAAGCACTTAAAAGTAAACAAAGGAGATGAAAGTTTTGTGTAATGAACTCTATAAAATATTGTTAAAAGAAATAGAAGATACAAAGTGGTGGAAAGAAATTTCCTGCTCATGAATTGGAAAAATTAACATTGTTAAAATGGTCATCTTACCCAGCAAGGTACAAATTCTATGAAATCCCTATCAAAGATTTAATTGCATTCATCAAAGAAATGGAATCACATAAGACCCAAAATAGCCAAAGAAATCCTGACAAAAAGAACACAATCCCAGACCTCAAATTATATACAAATCTACATTAATCTAAACAGTATGGTATTGGACTAAAAACAGCATTAAAGACTAATGGGACAAAATTGAGACCCCAGAAATAAACCCATATTTATATGGACAGTTAATTTACAACAAAGGACTCGTTGGTATATACTGGATAAAAAAAATTCTCTTCAACAAATGGTGCTAGGAAAACTGGAGTCACACACAGAAGAATGAAGATAGACATGCTATTATACAAATAGTTCAAAAATGTATTAAATTCTTGGATGTAAGACTTGAAACTGTAAACTACATAGAAGAAAACACAAGCAATACACTCCATGACATTAGCTTCTGTGATGTCCCTGTGGATTCATCTTCAAGGGCAAGAGAAACAAAAGTAAACAAATAAATGGGACTACATCAAACTGAAAAGCTTCTGCACAATGAAATAAACTATCAAGAAAACAAAAGGATGCCCTATTGAATGGGAGAAAATATTTGCACACGTAAATCTGACAATGGGCTGATGCCCAAGATCTACAAAGACTATAGACTATGATGTAAGTCTTTGGATGTTTCTTTTTATATATATAATTTTTATTTATTTATTTATTTATTTATTTATTTATTTATTTATTTATTTATTTATTTATTTATTTATAGAAGAACTGGGGTGCAGTCCAGAGGTGCAGGGGGTGAGAGGATTCACCAGAGACAGAGTGGGGAGCAGAATAGGTGGATTTACCGAAATACACTACTGAGGGGGGAACAGCAGGTGACACAGGAGAGGTCTGCTGCACCATTGAACTCAGGCTGTAGTTGTGATAGCACTGAGACTTAACCCTTAGGCCAGCAGGGAGGCCTGTGTATGCTTTCATGGTAAGTGTGGTGCAGTAACATGCATCTGAAGAGTTGTGATCCCCTCTGAATCATACGCAGTGTTGTAAACCAATGTTACCTCATGGAAAAGTTTCAATAAGTGAATTGCAGAGGTATTTTAAGAAATTAGCTTATATTTATTAACAGCACTTTTATAAATAAAAATTCACACCTCACTTAACAGCACTGACACATTATTGCGAATTTCTTGAACTAAAATAAAATGATATCAAACTGACCAGACTCATTGATATAAACCAGAGTTAAGTCCTCTGGCATATTGCTGTTCAAATGAACATCACTAAAATTCTAAATACCCAAGCCCTATTAATATAAAACAATCATTTGTAATCACTTTCTTTTTCCATCTGTTATTACAGTTCATAGTTCAATGTGGTTGGAGCCTGTCCAGGTAGCTCAGGGTCAAGGGGTGACACAGCCCTAGACTGGACACTTTTCCATCACAGGGCACTCCATAAACACATATTTATGGAGAATGGGGCAATTTAGATATGCCAATAAACCTCAAAAGCCCACCTTTTAGGTGTATGGCAGAAAACCCAGTTGTGTGGAGAAATGTACATACTTCACACAGTGGATTGATCAATTATTTCTTTTCTCATCAACATTATAATGAAATGATAATGAAGAAACCTACCTTAATGGAGGACGAAGCACTCTATTTCCCGACCTGTGTTAAGGGTGAGTCATCACATTCTGGATGTCTTTGTTCCTCTTGCTATAAATAGTATGTGTATGTATTTAAGTTAAATAAATTATAGTAAGTTAACCAGCTCTTCAGGGTCAAAGTAAAAAATGTAAGTGGATTACATTTGTTTGTTTTTTTTTTTTTTGAAAGTTTGATGTTTTTATTTATTTTTTTTAAAATAATAAATTTTATTTTTATATTCCCCCATACAATTGCAAACGCCCCATTCTGACCCCAATCCTTCCCCTCCTGCCCCCCACCCCCCAAAAAGTGTCTCTGGTTCATAGTTTTTTGTTGATTTTGATTTTCACTTTCTTATATTCATTTTCCTGGTCCCTTATTTAAGTTTTCTAGATTCCTGCTATGAGTGAGACCATCTGGTATTTTTCTTTTTCTTTTTGGCTTATTTCGCTGAGCATGATCCCTTCGAGCGCCATCCATGTTGCTGCAAATTGCATGTGTTTATCTTTTTTGAATGCTGAGTAATATTCCATGGTATATATGTACCACATCTTCTTGATCCAGTCATCTATTTTTGGGCATTTGGGTTGTTTCCAAAGCTTAGCTATTGTAAACAGTGCTGCTATAAACATAGGGGTGCAGGTGCTCTTTGGAATTGATGTTTCTGTGTCTTTTGTTTTTTTAAGATTTATTTATTTATGCATATAAGAACGGGGGTACAGGCCAGAGATACAGGGATTCATCAGAGACAGAGTGGGAAACAGAATAGGCAGACTGAAATACACTGTTGAGGGGAGCAGTGGGTGAGACTGGAGAGGTCTGCTGTGCCATGTGGGTAGATCCCTGGCCGGCTAGGGATCGAACACATGCTGCAGAGAACTCAAGCTTCACAGTGCTGTGATTAACCCGTTGCACTGCCAGGGAGGCCCAGATTACATTATATTGTAATGCTTGAAAACTCTCTCTTTATAGGAATTAAGCTGAAATTGTAGTGCCTTAGTAATAAAGATTCACATTCTTACTTTGTTCACAGCATAGTATTTATTGGGCACACATGTACAGTGTCCTTAGCATTGCATGTTGGAAGTGGTGAACCAGGGTTAAAGACTGAGCAGTCACACCTGTTCTCTCAAATCACATCATAAACCATCTTACATAAATGGGGTAGATGCTCTTCAGCTCAAGGTAGGGGGTTCTGATCTTTTCTGATACTCCTGAGGGGTGTGGTGATCTCCAACAGCAAAGAGGTACATCATTTACGGGAGCATCTATCAGAATTTAGGGAACAGAGCTCTATTTTGAACACATTTCAACAGAACACATTTGAACAGAGCTCTATTTTGAACACATTTATTGCCCCATTTCATACTATGAGACTGCATATTTTACTAATGTGCTCTGATAAATTTTATGGCCTCTCCCTTCATGGGAGTCAGTTTTCTCTACAAATATATAACAAGTATCTTTCGCTAGACACTACAAGAAATAGGATCATCTACACTTGCAGAGACCTACAGATCATTGGGCAAGTCACAGACTTAAGCAGGAAATTCACCAAGCTAAGTAAATTCAGTCACTGAGGTGGAAACTGTCAGCAACAAGATAGCCACATTCTTTTTGCTTAATTAAAATTCCATTAAAATAAAACTATACATATACTTCGAGTGCAGTTGTTATACTTCCATCTTGGTATGAATTACCAGGTTTAGGAAAACACTACAAGTGTATAAGACTTCAGGGGAAAACATTATAGTCAACAAGCATTGTACACATCCATTAATTTCAAATCTAAAGATAGCTTCCATTGTACTAGTCATTACTGCAGATAAGAATTTAATTTGGAGCAAGAACTTATTATTTCTTGCATCAATTTTATAACTATACAGAACTGTATAAAGAATTTGGCTGTAAAACTTAATACTCTTTGATTTCCAGTTCCCTACTAGCTGCAATGTTTTAAAATTACATGCTTACAATTATAAAAGAATGGACTCTTTTTGTTTGTGATCTAACTCGGTATGCAATGGAAAAATTAAGGGAGACCCGGCTGGGGTGGGGGGGGTCAGCAGCACCCCCTCCCCTCCAAGGATAGATGATGAGCTTCCTCTTCAGCAGCTGCTCTTCTAAAACATTCAAACCACAGAACATCCCTGAAGGGTCTCATCAGTATGAACTCTTGAAACATTTGGAAGCGACTTTAGGAAGTGGAATCTGAGATAGGCTGTTATGTTGCCAGGGGAGAGGACCTCAATGAATGGATTGCTGTTAACACTGAATTTTTTCAACCAGATGAACATGTTATATGGAACTAAGACAGAATTCTGCCTTGAAGCAAGCTGTTCAGTCTGTCTGCAGGTCCAAGGTATGAGTATCATTGGGCAGATGGTACTAATATTAAAAAGCCAATCAAATGTTCTGCACCAAAATACATTGACTATTTGATGACTTGGGTTCAGGATCAACTTGATGATGAAACTTTTCCATCTAAGATTGGTGTCCCTTTTCCCCAAACCTTTATGTCTGTGGCAAAGACCATTCTAAAACATTTCTTAAGAGTGTATGCCCATATTTATCATCAGCACTTTGATTCGGTGATGCAGCTTCAAGAGGAGGCCCACTTCAACACCTCCTTATGTAAGCACTATATTTTTTTTTGTTCAGGAGTTTAATCTGATTGATAGGCGTGAGTTGGTTGGCTCCTCTTCAGGAATTGAGAAGCTTGGATTGAAAGACAGATAACTGGTTTCTTTTGGAACAGTTTCACTCTTGCTTCATGTACTGCAAAAACCATCTCGTTACTCTCTGTTACAGACTAGTGCTACAAACTTTATAGAAATAGGATAAAAAAAGACATGTTGTCTGTGTATAATGATAAAATTGTCTCACAGGTAGGTTGGCCTAATGCCTTAATAGTGCGAAATTAAGGACACACCTGAACCTGAGACACTGTGTCACTACTCCTGTTATTTTCAGAGTCATGTTTGGTTGTAGTAAGTGATGTCTAACCTGTAGCTTGTCAGTTTACTCATTATTCATTTACTGAAATGATTTAGTCTGTTTCAGTTGGCAGTAATAATGGATATTAAAAATTTCCACCAGTAAGTTATTTTTTTTTTTTTTTAAAGATTTATTTATTTATTTATTTATACAAGCACTGGGTACAGTCAGAGGCACGGGAGGGTGAGAGAACTCACCAGAGCCAGAGCGGAGAGTAGAGCAGGCAGAGTGACAAAGTACACTGCTGAGGGGAGCAGCGGGCGGCAGGAGAGGTCTGCGCGCCATGTGGGACCCTCTCCTGGTGGCTGGGGATCAAACCGGCGCTGCAGAGGCTGCGGGCAGCTCCGCAACCCAGCGCTCAACCGCTGCGCCACTGGGGAGGCCCTCCACCAGTAAGTTATTAACAGTTTTCCAGAACAAATTTCTAAGTAACACAATCAGATCAGTTTTACTCTGTTGTATACAGATAAGTTATTTTTTTTTTAAAAGATTTGTTTATTTATTTATACAAGCACTGAGTACACTCAGAAGTGCGGGAGAATGAGAGAATTCATCAGAGCCAGAAAGAGAAGAGGCAGAAGGACCGAGGTACACTGTTGAGGGGAGCAGTGGGTACGGCAGGAGATGTCTGTGCGTCATGTGGGACCCTCGCTGGAGGCCTAGGATTGAACCGGCACTGCAGAGGCTGCAGGCAGGTTCGCAGCCCAGCAGCGCTCAACCGCCGCGCCACCAAAGAGGCCCGATAATAAGTATTTTTAAATTTCCTTGAGATTTAGAACATTTGTGTCACTTTGAATAACTTTTAGTTTGATGTTTGGGCAGTACTGTTTTTATAGATGAGGTTATATGTATACTTTTTCAAAATCCATGATTGCAGCTTAAATCATCTTCTGATATTATGTGGTATGGGATTAACCAAGGTTATTTTTAAATAACTTTAAAAAAATTTTTTTTAATTTTTTTTTTTTTTTTTTTTAATTTTCTAGAGGCATGTCTTTTTTATTTATTTGTTTGTTTTTGTTTGGTTTGTACATGCACTGGGTACAGTCAGAAGCGCGGGAGGGTGAGAGAATTCCCCAGAACCAGAGCGGGGAGCAGAGCAGGCAGAAGGACCGAAGTACACTGCTGAGGGGAGCAGCGGGCGGCAGGAGAGGTCTGCGCGCCATGTGGGACCCTCCTCCGGTGGCCGGGGAGCAGCTGGGGATCGAACCGCTGCGCCGCAGAGGTCGCCGGCAGCTTCGCAACCCAGCGCTCAACCGCTGCGCCACCGGGGAGGCCCTAAAAAAAATTTTTTTTACAATTTTTTTTTGTATTAATTTATTTATACAAGCACTGGGTACAGTCAGAAGCGTGGGAGGGTGAGAGAATCCCCAGAGCCAGAGCGGGGAACAGAACAGGCAGACTGACAAAACACACCACTGAGGGGAGCAGTAGGCACAGCAGAAGAGGTCTGTCACACCATGTGGGACCCTCGCCAGCGGCAGGGGATCGAACCAGAGCTGCAGAGGCTGCAGGCAGCTTTGCAGCCCAGTGCTCAACCGCTGCGCCCTCAGGGGAGGCCCATTTTTTAAATCTTTTTTTTAAATTCACATTTGTACAATTTTAGAAGTGTGTGTCTCATACAATTTTTTAATAGCATCTACAGGTGGTTCTTATAGATTTTTATTTTGAGTGCTTCAGATTAATTTTATTATGTAGTTGTGACTGGGGAAAAAAAGAAACTTCCCCCAAATTATGATAAATTTAGGTCTCAAAACCATTATTTCCATTCACATTGTTTTTCAGAGGTCTTCAAATTCTTGATAGGAGACTGGAAGAAGGTACTCGGTATTTGATTATTTTGTCTTGAGTTCCCTTTTTTAAAAGAAGTATGTTTTTATTATGACTTGAGACTAGTAGTGGAGAATGCACAAATTTTATCCCAGTAAGGATAAAACTTAAAAAAAACACAATAAAAACCTTGAAGGTGTACACATTTAAAAAAAAAGAAAAATTAGGAAACAATTTCTTCTTGTGGCCACAGGACAGATTTTCCAATCACTTTAACTTTGCCTCATACAACTCTACATGTGTAATGTCCATAGTGACAAAGTGTGTATTATTTACACTTTGGCAGTGGCAAAGGCAAAAAAAACTCAAGGGCAAGTTATCTTAATTCTAGATCTGGACATAAAACATATTTCCAGGCTAAAATCAGAGTGATCACAAGAACAGTTTATCAGATCCAGACTTTTCAAAGGAACATTTAAAAAGTGCCTACCATATGACAACCACTAGGAAAGCCTCTCTGAATTACTCTGGAAGCTTAAGCAGTATGTTGAAAAGTTGAGCAGAATATCTGGGTTATATATAGCCAGTGGATAGTACAGTTAAATTCAGTTCTAAAGTCTGAAGCCTAAACTTTTAATCATCGCTTCACCTTTTCTTGCTTTGGGTAGTCCTTCATGGGAAAAATGGAAAGTACTGATCCTTCAGCGTGGTTGAGAGGATTACATGTAACTGAATCTCCTTCACCAAAAAAACCTGATTAGCAAAGCCATTAGGTGGCAGTCTGCCCTGCATTCTCTGTCAACACCCTAACCTAACCACTGTTTAATTCAAAACATTAGTGTTTTGCACATCTGGTAGGCCTGAACAGATAAAAATGATCCATGAAATGAAAACATTTGGTTAGATGATCTCTAAATATCATACTAATGTTAACATTTATCTAAACAATGAATTAGATCTATCATTTTTTATGTATACTTTATTAATGAATATTGATTCTAAATTATTTTAAAAAAGGTCTAACTCATAAAATGACTTAAATTCTTCAGAAATTTTTTATTATAGTAGTATTTCCATGTATGATCTCAGCCTTATGGTGGTTTTATAATAACCCTAGGATTGAAATAATTTTTGAATAAAATGAAATTCATTATGACTTTTTTTTTAAAGATTTTTTAATTTATTTATACAAGCACTGGGTAGTCAGAAGCGCGGGAGGGTGAGAGAATTCCCCAGAGCCAGAGAGGGGAGCAGAGCAGGCAGAAGGACCGAAGTACACTGCTGAGGGGAGCGGCAGGTGGCAGGAGAGGTCTGTGCGCCATGTGGGATCCTCCTCCGGTGGCCAGGGAGCAGCCGGGGATCAAACCGGCACTGTAGAGGCTGCGGGCAGCTTTGCAACCCAGCGACCCAGCGCTCAAACGCTGTGCCACCAGGGAGGCCAATCATGACTTTCTTTTATGATGTATAAGGTACTTACTGTCATGACTTTCCATGAATACAGTGTTTATTATTAAAGTTCTTCTCTTAATGAAAAATGCCAAATAAGCAAGTATTATTTACTCTATTATTTATTAGGAAAGTTTTACATATTAGGATAATTACTTAGAGCCTAATCACTTCCATTTTAGATCACATAGTAGCTATGAGAAAGATCCTTAGAAGCAATTACACCTGAGAGTTGTAGCAGGCAGAAAGAGTATTCCTTCACTACTTCATAGCCAATGAAATGCCCTCATTAAGTCTTTTACCTCACTTGCAAAAGACTCTAACACAAGGATGATTGCCTAGCATAAAAAACCACAACTCAAACTGCCATCTTCTAAAAGTACATCCTGCTATCTGTAAATACATACAGATTAAAAGTCATGGTGTTAAGGAAATAGTATATAGAAAATTATCATTATTCTGTATGCTTACAAATTGAATTGGCATATTATCCTTAAAATGTTATTAAAAAAATGAAAACATTTTACTACGAAAACTGAACTCAAGTTAGAAAATCTCTATGGAACCAAATAATGATGCTAAAAATCAATGTCCAACAATAATACCAGCAATAGCAGCTGACCAGTCTGATGCCACACATATGAGCAAATGCCATGCCCTTGTCAGGACAGAACACATGGTAATCCTCACAGAGCTTCAGAGCAAGCGAACAGTTTTCCCAGTTACTGTCAGGAAGTCATCATCAGCCAAGGCACGCAGTGCTTCTTCAAACATATCTTTGGTAATTGCCTTTGAGGAAAAATAGGAAAGCAAACATGTTAGATGTGAGGTCTTCCCTTAGCTGCTGGAGTCACAATAATTTCACTTGTAAAGAACCACCAGTCTCTTTCCTTTTAGTGGTTGCATACATTTCTAAGGTGCTAATTCAGGTGGCGGTAAACATTTCCTGTAAAGGGCTAGATGGTAAGTATCATGAGCTTGGCATCTGCATGGTCTCCCCAACTACTCCACTCTGCTACCCTTGTGGAATTGGAGCTGTGGATGGGAAGTAAGGGTAGGACTGAAAGCAGGCAAAAGCATGGACTTGGCCAATGGGGTTCTTTTCACTTAATAATTTAACATAACTTATTCACAAAATGATACCAGTCTTTTATTCCCAAAACAAATATAGTAGTAAATACGATCGCCATAAGATGTGTGATCCTAACACTATAGAAGCAAAAAACCCAAGATCCGGGCCTCCCTGGTGGCGCAAGGGATTAAGACACAACCTATGAAGCTATCGGCAACCACTGCAGCACAAGTTTGATACCTGGCCAGGGAGCTACCCACATGGAGCAGCAGACCTCTCCTGACTCACCTGCTGTTCCCCTTAGCAGTATATTTCAGTCAATCTGCCTGTTCTGTTCCCCACTCTGTCTCTGGTGAATCCTCTCACCCCATGTACCCCTGGCCTATACCCCAATTCTTGTTTGCATAAATAAAATCAATCTTAAAAAAAAAAAAAAAAAAAAAAACCCTCCCAAAAACCCAAGATCCTAAATGGCTGACAACCGATAAAATAAGTGATTGAATATGGAAGCAATGGAATGATACCCACCTATTTTGATGCAACCATCACAGAAAATGTTAACAGTAATTGTTAATTAAAAAGAAAAAACAAAAGCCACCAAGTTACAAAACAGTATAACTGTAATTGTCTAGGTGCATTTTCCAAAACAAAACAAACACATGTGTGCATATACATACAGAAAAACTGTAATAGTGTAACAAATTTTGTGATTATTTTTTGATGATTGGTTCATGTTACCTCTTTACCCTTAATACATTTATTAAACAATGAAGGAAAAAATTTTAAAAGCTCAAATTTTATTTTAGGCAAAAGCTACTCAACAAACAAAAAAACATAAATACTTACTATGTCAGACTGTCCCCGAATATCTTCAAAAAGTTGCTGGTATTTAAGAGCTGGTGTTTTGCCCTTAGATAAAATAAGTTTTTTCAATGCTTCTGCTAACTCTTCTTTCCGTTTACGAGAGGTGGCACTCAGTCCTGAATTTAAAAGAAATTAAAATAACTTGTGCTATAAGGAAGTGAAACATTCAAATGTCTAGCAGTGTTGCCAAAAGAGGATAGGGGACAGTGATTGAATGCCAAAATTGCTCAAAAGCATAGTAAGTTTTGATTTCTTTGCTATTTCCAAATTTCTGCACGTAATAACTGTTACAGTCCCCTGAAACATGATCTATATAATTTATAGACTGATCAATCATTGCTTTAAGAAATGAGTTATTTAAAAAGGGCTAACATGGGTACATGGGCAGAAGAGAAGCAAGAATCCCTTTTATGTTAGACAGAACTTTGGGTGTGCATTTGCATGCATGCTAGTGTATATTTCTCTCAGAAGTTAGTGTAGGTCTCTGCCAGGAGCTGTCAGCATGGATTATGCAGAAGAGCCCAGCTTGCTGATAGGTTAGGCATGGTGTGACTACTGACATTTAGGGATATGGCCACAGAATTCTCCCAGGAGTAGGAATATCTGGTTGAGGTTCAATGGAATTTGTAAACTGATAGGATGTTGAAGAACAATGGAAACCTGGTTTCCTTGGATCTAAGTCAGACCTAGTCACCATTTTGAAATAAAATAAGGAATCCTGGGAGATAAAAGAGAAAGGAGACAGCAGTCTTATGTCCAGGTTGCATGAAACTCCTACAGGGAAAGAATACTCACTACTATAGATCAAGTCCTAACACAAAAATACAAACATACACATGAATATTATGCAAGATAAGAAAACGTCAAAAGAAACAAAGTATAAGATGAATAGTTTACCACATGTAACAATTTTTCTTTTTTTTTTGATTTTACATATATTTTACATCATTCTTCATTTTTGTACAATGTATGCTTTCTCCTCTCGGGTGTAGTCCCCACTGAATTCCCACTATCAATTCACCCGTGACCCATTACCATAGTCCCCTGTGCTCTTCCCACCTGTTTTTATCCTTCTACCTCCTCCTCCCCTGCAGAATGTCTCGATAACAGAACAATTTCTAATGCAAGAAAAAATTGGAGCATCTCATGAAAAGAATAATATCAAAGATGCATAAAGTCCTCAAATTATTCAAGGCTAAACAAGAATATAATAAGGACCATGAAAAAAGGAAACAAAAATCATTTCTAGATATGAAACAGCCATAAAATTAGATTAGATATAGCTGGAAAGAGAATCAGAGAACTGGAATATTGGAATTAGAACAGAAGAGATTACCTGGAATGCAATAAACTGATGGAAAATACTTTTAAAAAGTTAAGTCACATGGGTTTAGTAGAATGAAGCCCAACATATGCTTAACAGAAGTTACAGAAAAAAAGAATAGAAAAATGCAGAGGGAGCTCTCCTTCTTGCCTGCCTATAGAGGCAGGCCCTTCTTAAATTACCTTGCTTCCCCTTAGAATTGGGAATAACCTGGAATAGGGAGAGATGAGGATTTCAAAATACTTCTGAATACAGGACAAAAGATGCCATTGTTGAGGACAGAGTTAAGGTACTACGTGTATATTTTACAAGGTTAGGAAATACCACTTGGAAATTTTGGGAATATTATTTGTTAAATCAATTCAGATTATGATTGTCTTTGGTATCATAAACACCATTCTAGTGTTTATCAAAATATAGTGAGGGGGCGTCTTGGTGGCAGCAAGGGGTTAAGTCTCAGCACTATGAAGCTACTGGCAGCCACTGCCACAGGAGTTCAATCCCCTGCCAGGGAGCTGGACCACATGGCACAGCAAACCTCTCCTGTCTCACCCGCTGCTCCCCTCAGCAGTGTATTTCAGTCAATCTGCTGTTCTGTCTCTGGTGAATCCTCACACCCTCCTCATCCCCTGTACCTCTTGACCTACACTCCATCTCTACACATAAATAAATAAATCTTTAAAACAAACAAAAAATATATATATATAGTGAGGAGATCCCTGTTATCTGATCATTGTAGATGATTATTTAAAATGCTGATTCCTAAGACAGAGACTACTAAACCGAATCCCAGAGACTAGAGTCCAGCCCATGAACTGAATTTCTAAGGAGCAATCTAGTTGATTCAGATGATGCCTATCAAGGCAGGGGAATTACCGTGTCTATGGTATTCAATAGAAATTTAAAAGATACTTAGAGAGCAGGGATTTGAGTATTTACCCAAAATGTATAAGTACCATAGAAACCAAAACAGAAATTCTTGTGATGAGTCCTTAAGAACCACTCCAGTTTATTCTGTCCACATATAATAAGCACCATTATTAAAATTTAATTACACCATAAAGCTACTGGGAAAAGATCAACTATATTTTGTCAAGAATATTACCTTATTTTATCACCAAAAGTAATGCTGGGCCTCCCTGGTGGCACAGGCAGTTGAGCACAGCGCTATGAAGCTGTCCGCAGCCTCTGCAGTGCCATTTCAATCCCCTCCAGCCACAGAGTAACCCACATGGCACAGCAGACCTCTCCTGTCTCACCTGCTGCTCCCCTCAGCAGTGTATTTCATTATTTTTTTTAAAAAAGATTTATTTATTTATTTATTTATACATACATACATACATACACGCACTGGGTACAGTCAGAAGAGTGGGAGGGTGAGAGAATTCACCAGAGCCAAAGCGGGGAGCAGAGCAGGCAGAAGGACCGAAGTACACTGCTGGGGAGCAGCGGTCACAGCGGGAGAGGACTACCGTACCATGCGGGACTCTTGCCAGTGGCAGGGGATCGAACCGGCACTGCAGAGGCTGCAGGCAGCTTCGCAACCCAGCACTCAACCGCTGCGCCACTGGGGAGGCCCTATTTCATATTTTTTTAAAAGAAGATTTATTTATTTATTTATATAAGAACTGGGGTACAGGCCAGGCGTGGGGGAGGGTGAGAGGATTCACCAGAGACAGAGCGGGGAACAGAACAGGCAGACTGACGAAATACACTGCTGAGGGGAGCAGCGGGTGAGACAGGAGAGGTTTGCTGCACCATGTGGGACCCTCTCCGGCTGGCCAGGATCGAACTGGTGCTGCCAAAGCTGTGGACAGCTTCATAGTGCTGTGCTCAACCGCCTGTGCCACCAGGGGAGGCCCAGCAATGCATTTCAGTCAGTCTGCCTGTTCTGTTTCCCCCTATGTCTCCGGTGAATCCTCTCACCCTCCCCCACACCTGGCCTGTACCCTGGTTCTTGAATAAATAAATAAACCTTTAAAAAAAAAAAAGTAATGCTATTTTTATTGTTTTAAAAATTTAGTTAAAATAAAAAGTCAGTGTATAGTTTTCTCACAACTTTCAAAAGTGCCCTGATCCTGGGGCCTCCCTGGTAGCTCACGGGGTTAAGCATCAAGCAACTATGAAGCTATCCACAGCTATTGCAGCACGAGTTTGATCCCCGGCCAGGAAGGTGACCCACGTGGTGCAGCAGACCTCTCGTCTTGCCCACTGTTCCCCTCAGTAGTGTATTTCAGTCAATCCACCTGTTCTGCTCCCACTCTGTCTCTGGTGAATCCTCTCACCCCTCTGCACCTCTGGTCTATACCCCAGTTCTTATATGCATAGATAAATAAATCTTTAAAAGAAAAAAAGTGCCCTGATCAAAAAAACATGAAGAATCTATTTAAAATGATTTAATTGTTAGCTTAAAGGTATCGGTGACTCACACATTTAAATAATCCCCACGAGGTGAACATGATAACCACTACAATATAGAAACAAGAAAAAAATTTTCATGCACCCTTAAGTTCAATGCCAAAAACAAACCTGTAGTAAGAATAGATATGTCCACAATGCCAGTCCTGGGGTCAGTTGCAGACTGCTTTAAAGCTTCCCTATGGAGGCGTTTTGCCTCTTCAACATCAATTGCTTCAACTTTGTTTGAAAACCGTACTTTAGCATGGGCTTCTGCTAAGCGGATCAGTGATTCCAGCTGTCGAGGGTATGCAGAAACCATTCCTCGGCTACTCCCTATCTTCCTCATGTCTACATAAGCCTGGTGGACAAAGGAACAATAATCTTAGTAACAATAACAACAATAATCCTCAGTAACAATAATCTTAATTTCATGGTTGAACTTTGAAGTTAGAATTCCATTAACTTCTATTTGGCTGCACATATAGGTAGTGATCTGGCCCTGAGTCATCAAGATGGTATGAAATGTAGCTTCAAAGAATGGAAAATTAGAGAGGGTGGTGAGGCTGGCACAAAGAGGACTCACCAGGGAGCCTATCAGAAAATGGTACTCAGGCAGTGACTTCGGTTTATACCCTGCTAAGTAAGAATTCATTTAATGTGGTATGCACAGGGTTACTGGGACAGTTACAAAAGTTGTACTATACTTACATGTAGATGACACAATTTATTTTTTCAAATAACTCTAAAGAATATATAATACATAGAAAATTACACCTAATCTATAATTTTTATTTGAGCTTTTTCAGGAGCTTAGTTAAGATGGAAAGTTATCCAAGCATCCAGGAACTTTCTCAGCATCATAATGCTTGAATAAACTAATATCTGCCATTTCATACAACTATCCATATAAAAGGATACTGAAAAGTGAACACAGAATATTTACAATTCATTTTATCTTTTAGAAACAAGAAACTGGAAGCTCAGAGAAACTGCTTGACTTGCCCAGGATCATAAAGTTACAAAGCAGTATAATTCATATTTCAACTCAGGCATTCTGATTTTAAATTCATTGAGCTTACAAGTAGTTAAATATAAACTGGTTTGTACAACCTCTATGGATCTTTTTACCCTTTCCACATTTGGAAAAGTCAATTTTGCAACACAGGAGGGTAAGAATAGCTACAGAAGATAGTATGTTATTCTTAAAATAATTGTTGAGAGAGGATGATTGGCTAGTTACATCAATGCTTTTAGTTAAAGGCTCCGCAATACATATTTTTCAGGCTTTAAACCTAGGAGTGAATGTGTGTTACCTCAATGAGAGCCTGGCTGGCCTCCTGACTCAGCCGAGGCATGACTGTGCTGTGGGCATAAGCAATGTAGTCCTTGAGCACAGCCATGTCCATGAACTCCTCCTCCACCTGCTCCTCACTCTGGTAGTATAGTGCCACCAGGTGGTGAGCAAGGCGCCTGTCATAGGCTTCGTCCTGGGGATCCAGCATGAGGAAGATCAAATCAAATCTGAAAACATATTATAAAAACACTGTTTTCCTAGTTGGGACCAATATGATTGTAAACACAATTAAAATATTATTCTTGAGACACCCAGGCACGTACAGTGAACATGCTTTTAGCCAGGGCTATCAAGGGAGGGAAGCATCTTCTGCCTATGAAGAGCTTCTACATGGATCAATTCACTTGCTTTGTCCCCAGAGGGCATTTAATCTCCTAGTCCTTGGTCTGCCCAGGGAAATGCCTAGTCACCATATAGCTGAGTCAACCTAAGATTCTCTGGTGGGAAATGTTACTCTAATTTTGAGGAATGGAAGATTTTAAAGAAAACACATTTAATTCTAGGGGAAAAAAAGAACTGCTTGATAAACCCCATCTATCATGTAAAGCAATTCTGTGGAATATGTCGATACTGAGAGGGTTTAAAACTGAGAGTGGTGAGTGACAGGTTTCTGAAAATGCTGTTAAGGTAAAATGTCCTGTTTCAGAAAATGAATGCTAAGGTGCTACCATAGCTCAGTAGAGAAACACCATACCAACCAAATTTGAAAACCTGCAATAAAGCAATGAGTTTATTAGTTAAGTATTAGTCTTTCCTCAATTTCAAGATGAAAGCTCTATGAATGAACAAAGTAAGAACATCTGTTTTATACCTTGATAATAATGTGTGAGGTAGCTGGATATTTTCAATGGTAGTTTTTTTTGGATTCCACTGAGATTCAATAGGATTTGCTGCTGCCAGGACAGAAGTGCGTGCATTGAGCTGACAAATAATCCCAGCCTATCAAAGAAAACAGTGCAATTAGAAGCCTTACCCTGAGACTGGCAGAGCTGCCTTTGCTTGGCAAGCCCTCTGCTGTATTATCACAGTTACTGAGAGTCACATATTCTTGTAAAGGTGACTTCAAGTTTCACTTGGGACAGGCCCAAGTAAGGCGTTAAGTGCCTTTCAAAAAACACTAAACCCCTGAATGAGACTTAGAAAAAGTTCTAGTTCTACAAATGGTACACATTAGTGAATTTGTACAGCAAAAAAGATAGAAGCGAATCCTGTAGAAAATTCTCAGGATTATGCTTAACTTTAGCAGGAAAGATATTCATTCATCAATTTTCCAGTTAGAACTAAGATGCTCTGCAGTTTCAGATACTTTATTTCAATTGTCTATACATTTTGAATGTATCCAACACGTAAGAATGAAGACTCTAACTCACCTTTGCAATGGACAGTGTTTGTTGTTCCATGACTTCATGCAGTACTGATCTTGTACTTTCATTCATCTTATCAAACTCATCAATACAGCAGATGCCATTGTCACTTAGGACGAGGGCACCGGTCTGCAGGACCAGCTGCCTTGTTTCAGGGTCTTTCATTACATATGCAGTGAGGCCAACCGCACTTGAGCCCTTCCCAGATGTATATTGGCCCCGGGGAACAAGGTTGTACACATACTGCAGTAGCTGGGACTTGCTGGTTCCAGGGTCACCACACAGGAGGATGTTGATCTCAGCACGAAATTTGCCCCTTCCCGTGTGACTAAAATCCTTTCTTGTTCCACCAAAGAGCTGAAGCAAGATTCCCTAGGCAAACAAACATGTCTAAACATTTTGTTTACTACAGGGTAACTGAGATTGAATTTGTATTTTAGTGATACTGTTTTCTCTATGAATAAAGAATTAAAGTTAAGAAATTACAGGTAAACCTGGTGGCACAAGGGGTTAAGCACAGCACAATGAAGCTATCTGCAGCCTCTGCAGCATGAGTTTGATCCCCAGCCGGACAGGGAGATACCCACATGGTGCAGCAAACCTCTCCTGTCTCACCCACCGCTCCCCTCAGCAGTATATTTCAGTCAGTCTGCCTGTTCTGCTCCCCACTCTGTCTCTGGTGAATCCTCTCACCCCCCTGCACCTCTGGCCTGTACCTCAGTTCTTGTATGTATAAATAAATAAATTTTAAAAAACAATGTTATGTGGTAGTGCATGCTTTATTTAAACATAAGTACACTATGCTGTGCCAGATGGCGACCATGTAAATCTCTATTCTGACCCCATGTAGCTTTTCTTAATTTAGAAACATGTAAGTATGGTGTGGAGAGGAGGAAATGGACAATGTATCTCCTCAGCCAACCAATTTAAGATGTGAATATCTTGCTTTGACAAACAGGTCACAAGTCTTATCCTGTATGGAGCAGAACAAATGTTAATATCATTTGATCCCAAAGAACTATAAACCCAACACAAACCCAGTTACCTTCTTTATATCCTCATGTTCATAAATACTTGGTGCCAAGGCTGAAGCAAGTCTTTCATAAATGTCTGGTTTCCTGGAAAGTTCCTTAAGTAATTCCACACGTTTCTCTGAAAAAAGTTTCTGTTCTGCTTCTTCATCAAGGCCATGCAGACGTTTTGCATCCGTTTTCCGATAATGAATGACATCAATATGAGTTTTGTAGACAGACTTCACATTACTCACTCTTGGATTGACTCGAATAGGAACAGCTCGATAGATGCCTAAGAACATACCATAAGATGTAATTTTACCTCCAACCAATAGCGTTGTAAAGCAGTGCACAACAGGAAGCACTGAGGAGAGCTGAGGGCAGACTCCGAAGCAGGTGCACATCTGAGTATACTGCCTTCATGGCTCCCAGAGCTAACTGTGGCACACTCTTAACCTCTCAACCGACAGAGGCAGGGCAAGTTGGGACAAAAAACAGGTTTCTGAAAAAGGCAGACCTAAAAATGTGTTCACCATTTACCTTCCTCCTTAGCTCTACCATCTCAGACACCTATCTGGGTGCAACCACATTGCATACGATTATTCCAAGGCTTAGCTGAAATTATTCCACTTCTAGCACAATGACTGGTTCATGGTTGTGTTCAAAGAAACAGTATTTCCATTTTCCTTAAGCTTAGATTTGACTGGAACAAAATACCAAAATCTCTTATCAAAACTTGAGAAGGAAATTCTAAAACTGGGCCTCCCTGGTGGCACAAGAGGTTAAGACACAGTACTATGAAGTGATCTGCAGCCACTGCAGCATGAGTTCGATTCTGCCCAGGGAGGTGACCCAAATGGCACAACAGACCTCTCCTGACTTGTCTGCTGCTCCCCTCAGCAGTGTATTTCAGTCAATCTGCCTGCTCTGTTCCCTGCTCTGTCTCTGGTGAATCCTTTCACAACCCCCCCACACCTTGGCCTGACCCCAGTTCTTGTATGCGTAAGTAAATCTTAAAAAAAAAAAAAATAAAAAAATCACTCATACATTATATCACAGGTAAAGGTAAAGACATGGTGAAGGAACAATGACTCACCCTTAGTATTTTTTTATAACCCTTAACCTTTCTCCTTTATGTCACCCTCTTAGCCTCAGAACTCTTAATTCGTTTATTAGTGTATGCTAGCTTTTTTTAAAAAAAGATTCATTTTATTTATTTATGCATGCATGCAAGAGTTGGGGTGTAGGCCAGATGTGTGGGGGTTGAGAGGATTCACCAGAGACAGAGTGGGGAGCAGAACAGGAGGATCTACTGAAACACACTGCTGAGGGGAACAGTGGGTGAGACAGGAGAGGTCTGCAGCACCATATGGGTTAGCTCCCAGGCTGGGGATCAAACTCATGTCGCAGTGGCTGGTGACAGCTTGATAGTGCTGTGACTTTAACCCCTGCGCCACCAGAGAGGACCCTATCATGCTTTCTGAAGAATTTAAGAACATTAAAAGAAGTAGGTGCTCAACTCTTCAACCACACCAACTCATCATTCTCCAAGAAGAAAAAAATCCCAAAGTGGTATGTTTGATGTTTTATCTTTTTTGAGTTTCTAATTAGAAGCCTTAACTTCTAACAATTCAGTTTTCTGCTGCTTTTTTTTTTTTTTTTTTAAATTTTTTTTTTAAATTTTTAAGATTTATTTATTTATTTATACAAGCACTGGGTACAGTCAGAAGCGCGGGAGGGTGAGAGAATTCACCAGAGCCAGAGCGGGGAGCAGAGCAGGCAGAAGGACAGAAGTACACTGCTGAGGGGAGCAGCGGGCGGCAGGAGAGGTCTGCACACCATGTGGGTCCCTCCTCCTGTGGCCGGGGAGCAGCCGGGGATCGAACCGGCGCTGCAGAGGCTGCGGGCAGCTTCGCAACCCAGCGCTCAACCGCTGCGCCACCGGGGAGGCCCAGTTTTCTGCTGCTTTTTGAAGGGAAAATATTCATACATGTGCCCTCAGCTTTCTCAACATGTTGCCATTGATTACCTGCCCTTCTGTTTATCTAACAGGTCAGTTCATTTCTTTTAAAACATAAAAACCAGGGTCCTCCCTGGTGACACAAGGGGTTAAGTCTCAACACTATGAAGCTATCAGCAGCCACTGCAGCATGAGTTCAATCCCTGGCCATGAAGGTAACCCACATGGCATCGTAGGCCTCTCCTTTATTGCCTGTTGTTCCCCTCAGCAGTGTATTTCAGTAGAGCTACCTGTTCTGCTTCCCACTCTCTCTGGTGAATCTTCTCACCACCTCCACACCTCTGGCCTCCAGCTCTTGTATGCATAAATAAATAAATGCTAAAACAATCTATATGTAAATATGTAATTAGACTACACACACTATTCCTCACGCCCACATAGATTAGGGACAGATGATTATGATTATGTTAAAAGTGGTCTAGTTATCTTCAGTGGTGATTTATCATCACAGAACAGCATTGTTAATACTTATTTTACATTTATATAGTGCTTTTCATGGCCCCCTCCTCCAAAACACTTTTACATGTATCATCACATTAATTCCACTTTGCAGTTAAGAAATTTAAAACATTGGATTAAATATTTGATCAGTTTCAGAACATTAGAGTGGCAGAACTGGAACTATACATCTATTTTGCTAAAGGTAACATGTTCTTTCACATTTTAATTACTACCCATATGTTTAAGTCTGTTAGTAACAACTGCTGGAGTGGAGTCACAGCTGAAGGCACACAGGATAAGACATCTGACTCACTGGACAGAACACATAGACAGTGTTAGTCTTGACTCCTCAACATCCTCAACAAGGACAATGCTGCCATAAACACCTCCAAGAAAGGGAGTCTCATGTCCTGTGTCCTATCCTGTACCTGTACCGTACTGTCCCCAGCCCTATGCTGGAAAGAACACTCTTTTGGCATAGAGGAAGAGTCCTGAGAGCCAGAACAACCATAAAAAATTTGGTAAAGAGATTTACATGTCTCTGTATCTCAGTTTGTTTAGCTCTAAAAAGACCCTAACTCCTAGCATCAAAATAGTGCTATAACCAGTTTTTTCTTTAATAATTAAACTGTAACCTGTAGCTGTGTACTTGGGAAATAGGTGGAAAATTATTTAAAATACCAGAGTTGGTAAGCAGTATTTCCTGTAACTTCTGGCATAACTCAAAATATTTCCAACACCAAATTAGGATATATACACAGCTTTGGAACACTGAGAGCAAGAAGTAAGGAACTGCAAGGACAATACATATACTGGAAGGTTCTATCCCGTTAGGTGGCAAAGGGGGATAAAACATTATATCCTGTCTTCTCAAGACCCAAAGGTACAATTAGTCCCATGTCAATGAATTCATTAACAAGTCAAATAAGGGCCTCCCCGGTGGCGCAGCGGTTGAGCGCTGGGCTGTGAAGCTGCCCGCAGCCTCTGCAGCGCTGGTTTGATTCCCGGCCACCGGCAAGGGTCCTACATGGCGTGCAGACCTCTCCTGCCGCCCGCTGCTCCCCTCAGCAGTGTATCACTGGTCTGCCTGTACTGTTTCCCACTCTGGCTCTGGTGAATTCTCTCACCCTCCCGTGCTTCTGACTGTACCCAGTCTTGTATGCATGTCTAAATAAATAAATAAATAAATCTTAAAAAACAAAACAAAACAAGTCAAATGATTAAATGCAAGGCAGATTTATTACATTAACAACCTACACTCTTACCTGTAACATTCACTCTGTCCCCAGGTTGAACCTTGTCAACAAGATCATTATGAGCAAAGAGGATGACGGTGTGAGGCGTCTGCCCTGCGGGCATATCTTCAGGAGACTCCTGAAGTTTGATCTGAAAGAAGAACAGTGAAAACATAAAGCAAAATGGAGACAAATCTGTGTGAGTCTATAGCTGTTTTTTGACATCATTTTAACCTCTCAGAATCATATACTTTGTTTTAATCACTATATAGTTAACAGTTAAAAAAAAAAAGGCTTTAATATGGCCCGAACATTTTGTTAAGGATGCTTAAACATTCCTCTGATGGGGTGAGGGGGTGAAATACATGATTTTGTCTCTTTTTGCCACTGTAAGGTTTTAATGGATATGTCTTTTCATAAATGCTACATTTCTAATTAATTTAGAACTTATTTCTATTAGATTTCCTAGGTGAAACACATGCTTTTCAGGCTCACAGTCAAGTACTTCTTGTCCATCTCTCGTAGTCACTTTGTATACCTAACAAATACCTGCCTAGCTAGTTCTATATTCTCTTATCTAATAGGGTTCTGTTGAACACCTGCCACTTGCTGGACCCTGTTCTAGGTGTTGGGGATTCTTGAAAGAAGTCTGTTTTCTCATAAGAGGGTAGATGGGTAATACACAAACTCATGCAAGTATGTTAATAGATCTGACAGTAACAAATGCAGTCAGACAGGCCAAGAAGGTAGAAGAGATGATTTTAATAAAGCAAGGTTAGGAAAGCCTTTTAAGTCACATGACCTCTGGGCAGATGTCTAAGAATGCTGTATGTTCTCACTGGAAAAAACAATAAATACAACGGTTCTCAGAGAGGCTTTTGCTAGTCTGAGGAGCCATAAAAGAAGAAACGGTTCAAACAATGTCAGGGAGGCCTATGGTTATAAAAGTGTGTTGTGGGTGATAGCAGGTCATGTTGGTATAGAATCTACTCTCAGATACTAGGCTTTATTGCGTGGAGCTTCCTCAGAACAGTAAAAATGGATCTACCATATGATTCAATGATTCCACTCCTAGGAATCTATCTACCCAAAGAATATAAAACCACAAATTTGAAGGGAAACCTACACTCCCGCTTATTGCAGCAGTATTAACAATAGCCAAGAAACAGAAACACCTAAATGTCCCAAACAGATGAATAGATGAAGAAGATGTGATAAATATACACAATGGAATACAACTCAGCAATCAAAAAAGATAAACTAATCCCATTTGTAGCCAACATGGATGGAGATGGAAGAGAATGTGCTAAGTAAAATAAATCAAAGAGAATGATAAATATCAGATGGTTTTACTTATATGTGGAATACAGAAAAACCAAACAAAGGGTCAGGAAAAAAAACAAATTGCAAGCTGACCATAGATCTGAGGCATACAGCACGGGAGAGAGAAGGGTTAAAACACAGGAGGGCACAAGGGACTATGGTGATGGTTCATGGGTACTATGGTGGTAGCTGACCTATAGGGACTACATCTGAGGGGAGAAATCAAATACTGTATAAAAACTAAGATGTAAAAGAAAAGACATTAGGTTTTACTCTAAGACAGTCTGTGAGTTTTTGAAGTATTCTGAGAATACAGACTATACTCCTAGGGAGTATGACTCCTACCACTGTGTTTCTAGTTCTCAGTACTGAAAAGGCATGTACTGAGGTATATTCTTTCCTACAACTTGCACAAACACTCAATGAAAATTTATTAATTTCATCTTAATTCTTTGGTTATAAAGTTAAACACTATTTGCATTTGGTAGTATTTTCCTTATTGGCATCCAATAAAGGAAATTAACAGCAGTATTAATTTATAGTATTTCAAACATGATCTCTATTTAACATTAAAAAAACCTTAGCCCTGTGCATAACTACGCCATTATCATCATAATAAATAATTTTCTGCTTACTGATTTATTTCTACATCAATGATTGCATCTCAAAATTTTCATCATTAAAGGGCCAAGCTTCCTATATAATATAATGAGAAAACTTTAAAAAGATTATCAACCCATTATTTACCAGTGGCACAGCTGCAAAATGACAGACCTTAGCCAAATAATTACTATTTTAAATGTTTTATATATACTTTTCGATGGTATATATTTTTAATTTTTTGCATAAAATAACTGGAGTTTAGGCCAGAGGTGCAGGGGGTGAGAGGATTCACCAGAGACAGAGTAGGGAGTACAACTGGTGGATTTACCGAAATACACTGCTGAGGGGAACAGCGGGTGAGACATGAGAGGTCTGCTGCACCACATGTGGGTTAGCTCCCTGGCCAGGGAATTCAGGCCATAGCGGTGATAGCGCCAAGACTTAACCCCTAGGCCAACAGGGAGGCCTCTGACATAAATTTTTTTAGTCCTAAATATTTTTCACAGATGTACTGCATGTTAAGTTTGATTTATTACACTGGAATGGGTTAATCTGATCTACTAGCTTATAAATCACACGAAAACTTAACATGTTAATAGTGGAGGAATGCATTCTTTTTCACCTTATAAGGTAGATGAAAGTAATTTAGGAGGGCCTCCTTGGTGGCACAAGAGGTTAAGACTCAACCTGTGAAACGATCTACAGCCACTGCAGCATGAGTTCTATCCCCGCCCAGGGTGGTGACCCACATGGCACAGCAGACCTCTCCTGACTCCCTTCAGCAGCTCCCTTCAGCAGTGTATTTCAGTCAATACGCCTGTTTTATTCCCCACTGTCTCTGAATTTTCTTACCGCCTCCCCTGTACCCCAATTCTTGAGTGCATAAATAAATCTTAAAACAAAAATGTCATTTATGAGCAAGGTTTTAGGGCCTCATGAATGAACAAGTTAAATTTGTCTTTTTTGAGGATCTAGGTAGGGGCTGAATAAAGACAAGGTATGCCAAAGGGGAAGTCACCCAAGGAACTGGAAGGCCATGTACCATCTGCTTGTCAGAGAACACGGAGCGGTTGTGGATCAGTGCCATGCTGTGGGTGGTGTGACAGCGCTCGCACACACAGGGCTCAGCAATGCGCCCACGATCGATCTCCACACGGGCTGTGTGGGCACAAACTTGGCACTGGAAGAAGGCTTCCTGCATCTCTGGAATCAGCTGGGATGTCCGTATCACCATGCCACTTATGGTGATGAGCTGGTCGATATCTGTACGGGGAAAGAGAGGTTGGCATATCCATTAGTCACAGCCCACAACCCAGTCAGATGGGTCTTTCCCTGAGTTAGGCTTCTGCCATGGCAGGCATGGTTCTGTTGTCAAATCCAACAGAAGCTTGTACAGGCATGCAGAAATACCGGGGGGTGGTTGTGTTAACAGGTACCATTGGGTACTTTTGGTACCCTCAGGTCTTAAATGCCCCTCTGTGGCCAGTCTGCCTTCTCTCAACCCTGGTTGACCTCTGGCCCTTCTTCATGGTCCCACCACCAAACCCTTGCTCATCTGCCTCCTGCTCAGCTCCATATTCAGTAAAGATTAGAAGCTCTAAGCTTTTCCCTGTCTTGCCTTGTACTTCACTCACTGTGTCAGGTAAGTCTTCTTTAAAATGTAACTTTTATTGTGTAACTAAGTTACACAATAGACATACAAGCTAATTAAGTAAAACCTGAATACTTTTGATATCAGTTGAACACCTATAAATCCCCTGGTGTCCTTGAATGTGTTATTTCTGATATTACCCTGGAATTCTTCACGTAACATTGTTCTTGTTTCTGAACACTTAAATGCAACACGCCTACCCAAAATAGCTCTCTTCCTCCTTCAGTGTCCCCACTAGAACTCCCAACCATAGAGATGTCAAAAACAAATTACAAGTATAAAAAATTGTATTTCTTTAATAAATACTTTCTCATATTTATTGACTTTTTTTTTCCCTTACTGAAATTTATCTTCTGCACATCTATCTACAGAGGCATTAATACATTTTCAATGGTTTTGTATGTTAATCTCCATATACAGCAAATATGTTTACTCTGTATTTTCACTCCTGTGGTCACTGTCTAACTTAGGACACTGCTGCCTCACATCTGAGCTATGGTTGAAATAGATATGAACTTCAATATACCTTACACACTTAACCACTGTGAGCTTACGGAGAGTGCAAAATCTTTCTCCTTAAAAAACTGTCAATGGCTCTCTACTTACTTGGGTAGTTAAAGTTGGAATTCAAAGCTCTTCATTACTTAGGCTTTCCAGCTCCCAGGCAAACATCACCTCCCAAACTCTCTGTAGCTATCTAAATTCCTTTACATCTGCTTTCCAAACATTTCCAGTAATGCAAAATTCTCTTTCACCATGAACTCTTCCAACTCAGGCCCTGCACTCTGCTTCTCCTCTTAGGTGAGACAGCCTGCATGTTTCTTTGTTGTTCTAATTTTCGCTTTCCATGCCAGGTTTCTTTTTTAAGTTCCCGGAACTGTATTTTGTATTTGCTCTTTATAATGATTTTGAAAAGATGCCAACTTAATTAAAAAACAACCTGACATTTTTGAATAAGTTCACCTTAAAATAGAAAACTGCCAATAGTAATTTCATCTTTCATATAAATAATTTCAGTTAACTTAAAATTTTTTCTTTTTTAAAGATTTATTTATTTATTTATACAAACACTGGGTAGTCAGAAATGCGGGAGGGCGAGAGAATTCACCAGAGCCAGAGCAGGGAGCAGAACAGGCAGACTGATGAAATACACTGCTGAGGGGAGCAGCGGGTACAGCAGGAGAGGCCCGTGCGCCATGTGGGACCCTCGCCAGCAGCCGGGGATTGAACTGGCACTGCAGAGGCTTGGGCAGCTTTGCAGCCCAGAGCTCAACCGCTGCGCCACCGGGGAAGCCCAGTTAACTTAAAAATTTTGATAAAGGGGCCTCCCTGATGGTGCAAGAGGTTAAACACAGCACTGTGAAGGTATCCGCAGCCTCTGGAGCACAAGATCAATTCCTGGCCGGCCAGGGAGCTACCCACAAATTGCAGCATACCTCTCTTGAATCGCCTGCTGCTCTTCTCAGCAGTATATTTTAGTAAGTGTGCCTGTTCTGATCCCCATTCTGTCTCTGGTGAATCCTCTAACTTTACCCCCTGCACCTCTGGCCTGTACCCCAATTCTTGTATGCATAAATAAACAAATCTTTAAAAAAAAAAAAGCTTTTGATAAGGTGGGTCCATGAGCATATAGGATCACTGAATCTGCTCTTTGATTAGTTTATAATCCATCACTATCACTGATGACTCTTTAAAATTCTTTCATGAAAGAAGCTTTGCTTATTTTTATGTTAGGTAATTTCCTGTTACTGAAAAGATTACCTTCTGGATTCAGGCTTCTCATATTCTTAGTCTTCAACGCGTTGAATGGTCTTACTTGAATCTGATGTTCTAAGATTGAGTCAGGGTAACTGTCAAAGAAGATCTCATTCACAGCCATGTCAAAAGTTGGGATAACCTCCTGTTAAATGAAGGTAAGGATGCCAAACTATCATTGTATCTTAGTGCTAAAAATAGGAAATAAAATATTTTACATTGGCAAAATAGAAAAACAAAAACACACAACATAATTCAAAAATATTATCCTAATTAATTACACACATGCCATTTACATACCCAGGCAATGATTATCTCATTAGATGCATATTCTCATTAGGGTAAATGTGACCATATACATGTAAGTGGCATAGTTTAGACTTTTAATTGGTAATAGAATTTTTTTTCATACTTTTCCTGTCTTACTTTCCCCCCATATTTTAATGCTATCGAAACTGTTTAAATCATCATTATATATTTTTTTTTGTTATTTGTTAACGTTTGCTTCCCATTTTGCAGGTAAGGAAACAATTTCTGGGAAGCTAAGGAACCTGAGCAAAGTCACATAGTTATTAAGCCACAAAATCAATATTTAAAACCAAGCCTGTATGCCTCCAAGACCTACTGCTAGAATCTAGCTGATATTTCATCAAGAAGGCCTGAATCCTAAGAAAAAAGACTACAATATAGTTAGGTTAGTCTGCTGAGTTGACAGAAGTATGAAATACATTCCTAAAATATTTCCTCTTAAGGTAATTCACTTCATCAAATCTAACAAGCTATCAATGATAACATTCACCATTATCTTATATGCTATGCCAGTACCAAATGAAGTATGACACACCATTCACAATATACATTCTACTTTCAGAAATGTTAGCGTGAAAAAATGTTCATCTTAGTGGAGATGAAAAGCAGTTTTATTAGGAAGCTTTTACAGTTTGGCATAGCCTCTTGATAGCTAAGGAAATTCTGCTATCTAGAAACCCTACTTCCAGATGTTTATTGTGATTCATGATGGTCAAAGCAAAATTCTTACCTGTGGGTAGCAGATGAGCTGTCTGTATAGGTTCTTGTCAAACGATTTTATGTGTTCACAGTTTACATTTAAAAATGGCTCCCCAATAACATTAATCTGTAAGAGTTAAAGAAATGTTATGTTCTGCTAATTAAACAAAAGATGTCCCTTGGAATTATAAGAATATTTGATTACCTCTGCAAGTCGTTGCATGTACACAGGTTCTGTAATATCTATGGCAAAATTTTCTTCTTCTTTAGCCAGTGGGTCAACAAAATGCTTAAGAAATCTCTTGATGTGGAAAGAAATATACCAAGTTCAATGCACTTAGAAATAAGTAACTAGGGCCTTACTGGTGGTCAAGTTTCAGCGCCTTCACATTATCATTGCTACCGCCTGAGTTCGATTCCAGGTCAGGGAGATAACCCACATATGGTACAGCAGACTTCTCCAGTCTCACCTGCTGTTCCCCATAGCAATGCATTTCAGTAGACTTGCCTGTTCTCCTCCCCACTCTGTCTGGTGAATCCTCTCACCCCCTGTACCCCCTGGCCTATACCCCAGTTCTTCTATGCATATATATAAATACTAAAAAAAAAAAACAAAAAAGAAAGAAACAAGCAACTACTCAAAAAACAAAAAGTTATGAGTATATCGTTATTTGGACAAAAAAACAATGACTTCTGAAAAACTAGAAAAATAACAATTCTAAGTCATCTAAAAATCTACTCCTAAGCATTATGGCCACTTGGTTACAGATTATAAACACTTTCAGCATTGTCAGGGCCCTAAGATATGAATTCTAACACATGTGGCTCACCTGAAAACTTTCTTTGCATGTTGCCACATTTACATCTGTTCCCCAAATCACAAGTTTTTGGCCTAGAGACTGGTCACTTGCCACTATTTCTTCTGTTGCTGGCTACACAGAAAGAATGACAAAACCACGTTAATAGGGAATATACCTTTTACAACCCAAAAATGATGTTACCAAAGACTGTACAGGGTACTCACCCCATCGGACTGCAAATCCACCTGCAGGCCCTTTCGTGCAGAGCCTAGGTCAGGTCTCTGCCTCACTGGTGTGCCCCTAACACCACTTCTTGGGGTACCCTCTACTCTAGAGCTTGGTGTACCATAAGTCAGTGGTGAACTAACATCAAAGTCAAGAGGAATGGCTGTAAAAAATTTGTGAAAATTTACAATGAAATTCTGGTAGCACATCAACTCCCAAACTATAGCATGTTACTTGTTGATCTAAACACACTAATCATCTAATTCATCTAAACACACTAGTAAAACTCACCTGTGGTGGTGAAGATGCTAAGAACAATTAAATATTCTATTAAAAAAAGCACCAAAAGTTTTTTCTCTGCTCACTAACCCCTAAACATGTATTAGCTTCTTGTAGAAAACACATTATCTAATGCAGAGTTACTCCAACTACCATGAACAAAAGGAGGAAATTTGACCCTTAAGCATGTTCTGTGCATTAATCAGGGGAATACTCAGATCTACAGAAACGCACTTGAAGAAAGCATCTGAGGAGGGCTGGAGAATACTGTATCTTGTGCTGCAGGACTCTGTAGGTCAACTCCAGGGGAGGTGGGCATCGGCTGCAGCTCTCCTGTGGAAGTTGAATCCTCGCCTCTTCGCTTCTGAGACGGAGATGACCTGGCATCGTCACTTCGAACTTGTGATACACAAAACAGAAGAGATGGCACTCACTTCCCTTGTTTGGTTTACCTTGTTTTGACTCTAGGGACGAATTCTTTACTGAGCAAATGGAAACCAAAGAAAACAGAGGCAAATGGGGGCGAACAGGTCAGCCAATGGTTGCTGTGCGCCCTAAAGCCAAGGCTGCACAGTGGAGCCTGCAGAGCACGCACGAAGGCTCGTGGTGCCCACATTTCTTACTTCACCCCGACGGAAGACACAGGCGGCCTGAAAGGAGAGAGGCCCAGAGCGCAGGCCAAGGTCTCCCCGCCGTGGCGGGAAAAAGCCAGACGGCGGGCGGGAGCGGGAGGGCCGTGGGCGGGCACTTACGCGTCGGCGCCGGGGGGGCCCGTCCGCGCCGGCTGCTCCGGCGGCTCGGGGTGGACGCCGGGGAGGACATGGTCCTTCGTGTATCTGCGTGAGGACGAGAACAAGCGCTCGCCGCGCCCCCTCGCTCCTCTCCCGCGTCCCTCCTCCCCGTTACCTGGACGAGGCAGCGCGCGGCGGGCTCGGCTTCTGGGAGCCCGAGTCTGCGGAGGTTTCGCGCCAGCGGCGCCAACGTCACCGCCGTCGCCGACGCCCTGCCAATCACAGCAGCGTCCTCGCCGGCTCCGCCCCGGGAGGTGCCACTCCGCATCGACGGGGGGGACAGAACAGCACCCGAGCGCCGCGGAAGGCCAGGGCTCCCCGGTCCCCCTGCCGTTCGGGTGGTGCGGCCGCCCACGCCACCCCGATTTTGCGGGAAAGCTGGGGAGTCGGATCAAACCATGTTCAACTAGGGGTTGGTTTTCACTGTAGTGCTAGCCAAGGAGAAGATGCTTCTTTCTATCTTAGACAATTGTATTTCTAAAACTATTCCAAACGCATTTCAGCCTTTAGCTAGAGAAAAAAGTGTAGCTCATTCACCAAGCTCTGGTATTGGGTCAACTTCAACTCCCACACTCTCCTTCCTGTCTCTTTTTGCAGGTCAAATTGATGGCTTCTGATTTCTCCTGAGGTTTCGGTACAGGCATGATAAGTGAATTGTATCCAACAAATTCATAGCGTGGCCGCTCAGCTATTCTAATTGACGTCCAAGCCGGGGGCCCTAGCGGGAAGGCACTAGGGGCTGACGGAAAGTTCCCGCCACGGCGAGCCCCGCCCCCAAGGGGCCCCGCCCCAAGGGGCCCCGCCCCAAGGGGCCCCGCCCCAAGGGGCCCCGCCCCAAGGGGCCCCGCCCCAAGGGGCCCCGCCCAAGGGGCCCCGCCCCAAGGGGCCCCGCCCCTCGCTCCTGCGAGCCCCGCCCCTCGCTCCTGCGAGCCCCGCCCCCAAGGGGCCCCGCTCCCCGCTCCCGCGAGCCCCGCTCCCGCGAGCCCCGCCCCTGCGAGCCCCGCCCCCAAGGGGCCCCGCCCCTCGCTCCTGCGAGCCCCGCCCCCGCGCGCGCGGCCCTTCCCGGCGGGACGGCGCGTGCGCACGCGCTCTGCTGGCCTGGGGCGTCATGGCGGACCCCGGCTTGGGCGTGCGGGCCTCCTTGCTGCAGCTGCAAACGTCCTTGTCCGCAGCGGATCGATGCGGCGCCGCGACGGCCAGCTGTCAGCTGATCCGAGGCCTGGGGCAGGAGTGCGTGCTGAGCGTCGGCCCCGCGGCGCTGGGTGGGTACAGTCCAGGCGTGGCCGCGCCGCCTCCGGCGCCGGGGCGCGCGCCCTGCGGATTTCCGAGCCGGGAGGGAACGAGGCCGGCAGTTCTCCCGCAGGGGGACGCCGAGAGTTTTTGGTGGCCCAGCCATTTGATTCTGAAAAAGGCGGGATTTCTGTGGACGTGTATAAAAAGTGATTTGTCATACTGCTTTTTGTTGGAGAGGCATATTAAAATCAAATTTGGTGCCCTAAGTTTGGCAACAATTGCTGTCTAAAGCAGGGAGAGCAAACAAGGATTTTCTTTCACCTTAATTTCAGCTACAACCACTAGTACCTTCTTTAAGGTTATACGTGCTGTTCCTACTTTTGAACAGCATTACGGAAATGTAACTTAAAAAGTCATGCTATTCTTTTCACTTTTTAGCAATGCGTGGGTCAGAACTTTTTATCCTTTTGTGGTAAAAGTGCCTCACGTGAGCACTGTCAAAATTCATCATTGCGTGAAAACTTTTCCTGAATTTCTTTTCTTAAAACACCAAGATGTTGTGTCGGTCTTCTTAATTGAAAGATAGGTGAAATTGTCTTCCGCAGAAGTCAGTGCTGAATATGTAAACAACCCCTTAAACGCGGTGCTATTTAGTATCTATAAATTGTCCAGAATATGTTAAAGGAGATATAAACTAACAGCGTTATGTAATTGCTTTATTGTCACAGTTTCTTTTTTTTTTATTGTCACAGTTTCTAAGTTAGAATTCTTTTTGTTTTTTGATTACAAGGCAGTTCCAAGTTTATTTTCAGTATATAATCTGTGTCTTTTCATTTGTGTATTGTTATTGGTTTTAGAGGATGGCGATAAAAACTGTCATAAACTAGTGGTTTAAAACATCACAGGTTTGTTAATCTTACCATTCTGTAGTCAGCAGCCCAACATGGATCCCAAGGTATAATAAAACCAAGGTATCCACCAATGCCACTTTCCATTCTGAAGATTTGAGAATTGATTTTCTTTTTCATTAAGGTTGTTAGAATTCTGTTCTGCCTCATTGGGGTAAACTACTTCTCATGTTTGAAATCTCTCATGCTGTCCAGTCTTCCCATCTCTCTTGCTCCCTCTCCATTTTTTTTTTTTTTAAGATTCTATCTATCTATCTATCTATCTATCTATCTATCTATCTATCTATCTATCTAAAATATTTATTTATTCATGCATACAAGAACTGGGGTACAGGCCAGAGGTGCGGGTGGTGAGAGGATTCACCAGAGACAGAGCAGGGAACAGAACAGGCAGATCTACTGAAATACACTTCTGAGGGGAGCAGTGGGCAGGTCAGGAGAGGTCTGCTGTGCCATGTGGGTAGCTCCTTGGCCGCTAGGGCTCAAACTCATGCTGCAGAGGCTGTGGATAGCTTCATAGGTTGCATTTTAACCCCTTGCACCACCAGGGAGGCCCTAAAGATTATATTTATTTTTGCATAAAAGGACTGTGGTGTAGGCCAGAGGTGTGTATGTGGGGGGAGGATTCATCAGAGACAGAGTAGGGAGCAGAGCAGGCAGATCTACTGAAATATATTGCTAAGGGGAACAGCGGACAAAACTGGAGAGGTCTGCACCATGTGGGTTAGCTACCTGGCTGGGATTGAACTCAGGTGGCTGCAGAGGGCTGTTGCAGTGGCAGCACTGAGACTTAAACCCCTAGGCCACCAGGGAGTCCCCTCCCTCTTCTACTTTTAAGGACCTGGTGATTACATTGGGCCTACCTGAAAATCTAGAATAATCAGTAGATAAAGGCCTCCCTGATAGTGCAGGGGTTATAGACACAGCAGTATTAAGCTATTGCCAGCCACTGCAGCCAGCCACTGCAGCATATCCTCTGCTGCTGAGGGAGCCAACCCACTTGGTGAAGCAGACCTCTTCTGTCTCGCCAAGTTACTGCTCCCCTCAGTGTATTTCAATGGATCTGTCTGTTCTGCTCCCCACTCTCTCTGGTGAATTCTCTCACCCCGCACCCCTGGCTTACACCCCAGTTCTTGTACGCATAAATAAAAAAAAAAAATCTTTTAAAAAATACTGTAAAAAAAAAATAAAGTCAGTAGATAAAACTTCCTTAATGTCATTTGCATTCTTTTGCCATGTAAAGTAGCATAGTCTCAGCTTTGACACCAGAGATTTACCTTGCTGGCATTTTTGGGCCCTTTATTCTGCATACTGCAGTCCTGTGGAAGATCATCCAGATTTCCTGCTTTGGTCTGGGTTTTGGAGTTCCTTGATTCTTGAGTATAGCCATGAAAGAATTTAAAGCAATGTCTAGGCAAAGCAAAGTTTATTATTGACAGAATGACAGAATGACTGTACGCTTGGGAAGAGGTCTAGGCTGGCAGAGTCCAAAGAACAATTGCAAGGAAAGCCTGTGACCCCTGCCTTAAAGGGGGTACAGGGGATTGCTCACTCCATCCCTTTTTGGGGTTTACTGCTCCGGTGTTCCCTGGGTGTTAATTTATCTGTCCAGGCAGGATTTTCTAAGTCACTGCTCTGTAAGCAGGATGTTGGGGCAGTGATCTGCCTTCCCCCTTTCCACTTCTTGCTCTCCTTGGGCTTTAAGGGCCTGCCTGTAGGTTGGGGTGAGGGACTGCCTCTGCCCCTCTGGGGGTTTCTTGACCACGTTATGGAATTCTTTATGGACTCTAGCAAGTGCTTCCTGGGGTCCGGATGTAGATAGCCATTTGCTTTTCTTTGGGTATCCACCCTCTCTGCCCTAATGGTCTGATACTTGTTTTAATATAGCAGCCTTATTTTAGTGTTTTATCACTTACAAGGCCGAGTTCAGAAACATGCACTTGGGTGGGTTTGTGATGGAGTACTTCCCGGGGGCTCTTTTAATTTTTTTTTTTAAAGATTTATTTATTTCTACATAGAAGAACTGTGGTAAGGACCAGAGATGTAGGTGGTGAGAATTCAGCAGAGACAGAGTGGGGAGTGGAAGAGGTGGATTTACTGAAATACACTGCTAAGGGGAGCCGCAAGCAAGACAGGACAGGTCTGCTGCATTGGATGCCTGGCTGGGGGATCAAACTTGGGGATCGAACTTAGGCCCTGGTGGTGATAGTGTTGAGAGCCCCTGTGCCAATAGGTAGGTCCTTGAGGTTTTCTTAACTGTTTTTTTTTTTTGTTTTTGTTTTTCGGTCCAGCATTACAGACTTCCTTAGTGTTTTCCAAGGATTTTGGTTTGCTTGTATTTGTTCAGAAGTCACTTAGCATTTATGAAGTAAGTTGAAAATTTTCATTGCTTTTCTTGTATATTCCTTTATGTTGGAGTGACTCTTATTCTTACCCATATTTACTATATTGTGCATTTATTTTATTATAGTTTCGTGATTGTAGAGAAGAAGTCTTAAAATTTTTATGTATTTTCTTAGAAAAAATTGGCCAGAAGATCACACCTTATTCTCTTGATATTAAGGTAAGGAACATAAACCTTATTAAATAGCAACATCCATTTTTAACATCCATGGCATAAATTAAACTTGGATTTTTATTTTACTGATTCCTTTCTTGTTGGAAAGTTTACTTATATACTTGATTGTGTTAGAAATAAAGGGGGCTTTTTTTTAGATCTAATAAGTCCATGTCAAAAACTTATTTTGATAAAATTTGCACTTAAAATGTTATGTCATAGTAAATTGGATTTTTTGAATTGTAGGGAGATTTCAAGTCACTTTAAGCAATTTTAAAGAATTATCCTACTGAGTAAGATTCACATTTTCTCTTTGACACTAGTGTGAAAAGTTTTCTCTCTTGGGCCTCCCATTCTTGTCTAACCTGTGTTCCCTAGGTTTCCTCAAATATACTTTGGAAATAGTAACCATATATTAAGCTTTTCTTTCCCAGACTTATTTATAGTTTGAATAGTAATTTGTTTTAATAGCCCTAATTTGCTTCTATTACAGTTCTTGGATGCTAAGGGTTCAATGAAGTCTGTATTAAATCTTTTATAAATTATAATTAGCCCTAATGTAGGAAATATTTTTAATGATTAGCAGTCTTTTTTTTTTTTTTTTTTTAAGATTTGTTTATTTATGCATACAAGAGCTGGGATACAGGCCAGAGATGCGGGGGATGATAGGATTCACCAGAGACAGTGGGGAACAGAACAAGCAGATTGACCAAAGTACACTGCTGAGGGGAGCAGCGGGCGAGTCAGGAGAGGTCTGTTGTGCCATGTGAGTTGCTTCCTGGCTGGCCAGGGATTGAACTCCTGCTGCAGAGGCTTCTGATTGCTTCATAGTGTGGTGCTTAACCCCTTGCGCCACCAGGGAGGCCCAATTATCAGTCTTTTAAAAATAGGTTTTGATTTTGTCTTTTGACTTCTTTCTTGATTGGAATTTTAACATATACATATAACATTTCTAGAGTGCATCACGTTTCGCAGAATTCCTTAATGCACTGTTTTGCTTGTCTTATTTTTTTTTTTGAAGATTTATTTTCGTTTATTTATGCATACAAGAGGTGGGGTGTAGGTCAGAAGTGGGGAGGTAGGGTGGTGGTGAGAGAAGTCACCAGAGACAGAGTATGGATCTACTGAACAGGTGGATTTACTGAAACTCAATGCTGAGGGGTACAGGGGATGAGACAGGAGAGGTCTGCTGTGCCATGTAGGTTAGCTCCTTAGCTGGGGATGGAACTCATATAGCAGTGGCTCACAATTGCTTGACAGCGCTGAGACTTTTAACACCTGTGCCACCAGGAACTCCCCTTGTCTTATTTAATTTTTACCAAAAGTTGGTGGTGTTGGTATTCTTAACCTCTGTAAGCTTACAAATATGAGTTATGAAACTCATTCTTATCTTGGAGCCAACTTGCCTCCTTCCAGAGCTCCTGCTTTTTTTATTATATTGTACTGTTTACCCATCGTATCTCAGCTAGTCTTCCCTAAACTTTCTTTTTTTAAAGATTTATTTATTTATGTATACAAGAACTGGGGTACAGGCCAAAGGTATGGGGGGGTGAGAGAATTCACCAGAGACAGAGTGGGGAACAGAACAGGCAGATTGACTGAAATACACTGCTCAGGGGGGCAGCGGGTGAGACAGGAGAGGTCTGCTGCGTCATGTGGGTAGCTCCCTGGCCGGGGATTGAATTCGTGTTGTTGTGGCTGCAGATAGCTGCATAGGTTGTGTCTTATCCCCTTGAGCCACCAGGGAGGCCCTCTTCCCTAAATTTCTCTAGTGACTTTTTAAATTATTCATCCTTTCTTGATATAGTAATAAGTGTTGTGGAAAGTATGGAAGGAGGAGTGACTTTTTTTTTATTTAAATCCTGCTGAGGTTTCCTTTACTTTGAATTTTTGTAGTTACTGTTGATATTGTTATACATAACATACTGCTTCAGTGTTTTCATTAGTTTTTAAATTTGTACATTTATGTACTTAAGTATTGTACTTTTAGCAACTAAATAGTGAATTTTTTTAAAAAGATTTATTTATTTATGCATATAAGAACTGAGGTATAGGCCAGAGGTGTTGGAGATGGTGGTGAAAGGATTCACCAGAGACAGGGTGGGGAACAGAACAGGCAGATCTACCAAAATTCACTGCTGAGGGGAGCAGCAGGTGAGTCAGGAGAGGTCTGCTGCACCACGTGGGTATCTCCCTGGCCAGGGATCAAACTCGTGCTGTAGTGGCTGCAGATAGCTTCATAGATTGCGTCTCAACCCCTTGCGCTACCAGGGAGGCCCTAAATATGAATTTTGTTACATCATTTATTGGTATTGCTCTTCTCAGAGATATTGTTTTAGCTGTTGTTATATATTTGTTGTTTTACTGATGATTTGGATATGTCTCCTTTTAAAACTTAGAATACCTGTACCAGTGTTTACACAAAAGATAAAGCTGCTAAATGTAAAATTCCAGCTCTGGAGCTCCTTATTAAGGTAATTATTTATTTATAAGAACATATATTTTATACTAAACATATATAACTTTAAAAATTTTACAATGTTGCTTTGGAATATGTTTTGCGTGGGAGCTGTTAGAAGAGGGACTTGAATTACATTAAGGTTATGGATAAGCTATATATTTTCTTTTTTTTTTTAAAGATTTATTTATGTATATAAGAACTGGAGTACAGGCCAGAGGTGCAGGGGGTGAGTGGATTCACCAGAGACAGAGTGGGGAACAGGGCAGGTGGATTGACTGAAAAACACTGCTGAGGGGAGCAGCGGGTAAGTCAGGAGAGGTCTGCTGTGCCATGTGGGTAGCTCCCTGACTGGGGATGGAACTGTTGCTGCACTAGCTGCATAGGTTGCGTCTTAACCACTTGCGCCACCAGGGAGGCCCTGTTTATTTTCTGTCACCCAGTATCTGGGTATTTGCTCTCAGACCCTTCTGGGTAGCGAAGGAAGAATTTTGGGTTGTGAGTATAAAGGGGAAAAATAACTAAAGAATTTGCTGCTCACATTACTCTAAAACCTAAGGTTACTAAGAATTGCCTAAATTCATTGTCATTGTATCAGAGTTTTTTCCTTACCTGCATTTCTTACAATTCCTTTGGGTCTTGTTGATCCTTGTCTTAAGTGACAATGAGAGATTATGGTCATATAATAATATGACCATAGTTACTTGGGAAGGTAACATTCAATCTACACTTTCTTTCCTCTTGTAATCCCCTCTTTTCACTACCCAACCTTATCCCTCAAGTAATCGGGTAGATAAGAATCCTGAGAGCCCAGGCATAAATCCCTTAGAAACACATGATTCTGGAACTTTACTGTATACACACACATTTCATTATTTTCCTTCTTAGAAAATGCTATTTGTATTCTTTTAGTTACTTCAGACTTTGAGGAGTTCTAGACTCATGGATCAATTTAGAGTTGGAGAATTATTTAGCAAATTCTATGGAGAACTTGCATTGAAAACAAAAATACCAGATACAGGTAAGATACATCTACATATCATTTTAAAATGTGTTAACAAAGTAACACTAAAAATTATTAGTGTAAGACTTTTCTCTACTAAGGTATATTTATATGTTTTATGGATGAATTGTTTTGCTGAATACAAGCCAAAATGGAAACAAAAGAAAAACAATGTGAAGACTTCTGCTTCTAAAAATCTTAACCTTTACAAAGTGGTATCTGTAAACAGAAAATTCATTGTGCATGTCAAATGTAGTTTAGTTTATAATAATAGATTTACATAAAGCTTCAAAGATTTCAGTACATAAAACTAGATAGTTGGTATATCTTAATTATGAAATTACTTTTGAACTAAAGTCTCATATTTTTTCTTATTTTCTTTAATTTATTTAAATGTTACTTTAGGCCTTCACTTGTCTAAAATTTATTTTTCAGTTTTAGAAAAAATATATGAACTCCTAGGAGTATTAGGTGAAGTTCATCCTAGTGAGATGATAAATAATTCAGAAAATCTGTTCCGGGCTTTTCTGGGAGAACTTAAGACCCAGGTATGATAAATTTTATGATACCCTGCTTCCAAAGATTTGATTGTATTTTTCTCTTTTATTGATACCTTTGTAAAACTTGCCTTTTAGATGACATCAACAGTAAGAGAGCCCAAACTACTTGTTGTGGCAGGATGTCTAAAGGGATTGTCTTCACTTATGTGTAACTTCACAAAAACCATGGAAGAGGGTACTGTTTGACCTTACTTGATTTTTTTTTTTAATTTTCTTTATTCAAAAACCATAAGTCTAAAATAAATTGCCTGTTTATTTTTTTGAACTTTCAAACCAGTTGTGGGCTTATGTGCAGTTGTCAAAAGTTATATAGACTTTATATGGTCTGCACCCACTTACCCCCAGTAAGCACATCTTTTATAACTATAGTAGAATAGTGACCTATTTCAGATTCATGTTCATGTTTGTGTATGTATTTAGTTCTGTGCAGTTTTATCACCTATGTAAATTTGTACACCAATAGTCAAGATACTGAATATTAATTAACATAAGGATCCATTCTTCTACCCTTTTATAGCCACAGTCACCTCTTTTCTTGCAACCACATTGATACACAATATATACATATTATAATACTATATACATACATAGTGGGATCTGTCTTACTCTATAGCTTTAGTAATGGAAGGGGCTACTGTTACATACTACCATGTGAATGAATCTTGTGCATATCATGCTAACTGAGAAAAGCCAGTTAAAAAAGCACAAATAGGCCCTCCCTGGTGGCTCAGGGGTTAAAGTCTCAGCACTTTCAAGCTATCACCAGCCACTGCAACACAGGTTCGATCCCCTGCCAGGGAGCTAACCCACATGGTCCAGCAAACCCCTCCTGTCTTGCCTGCTGCTCCCCTCAGCAGTGTATTTCAGTAGATCTGCCTGTTCTTCTCCCACTCTGTCTCTGGTGAATCCTTTCACCCCCTGTACCTCTGACCTGCATCCCAGTTCTTATATGCAATATATAAAAATAAATCTTTTTTTTTTTAAAGCACAAATATTCCATTTAAGAGAAAGCAAGAATAGGCAAATTGAGAGGGCCAACGATAGGAAGAGAATTCACAATGACCAGGATGGTATCCACTCATACTTCTGAGAACTCAGGGTCTTTAATCCCTAATGTACTGAGTCCATTTGTTTTAGACCAACAGCTCTGAAGAGTGCCTGGTGCCCTCGTGTCTGCACAGCTGTGTATACTACACCTTTCTATTAGAGTGACCTTTCCCCCAATTAGTATTCT
The DNA here is from genome assembly GCF_014898055.3 of Talpa occidentalis. NCBI lineage: Eukaryota > Metazoa > Chordata > Mammalia > Eulipotyphla > Talpidae > Talpa > Talpa occidentalis. Next base: position 72,459,261 of record NW_026555331.1, read on the forward strand.
CTTTGGCTCAGTTCAAGTGATACCTTGACTTTAGAAGCTAACTTCAGTAATCACAGCCAGAAGAGATCTTTCCTTGTGTGTAATTTAAAGTACCTTTCCTTGTCATGTTAATATTCCTCTCAACTTAAGCCCCTTCTAATTCCTTCTCTTTTTCGCCTCTGCCATGCTTTCAAGTCATTGTTACCAGGGCAGGAAATTCTGTGAATAAAGCATGATTTCTGGACAGCTGCAATGAATAATCTGGTGGGAGATAGTACTTCAAATAAATGTTACATCAAGCAGACCAGGATAAGAGCCTTGCTTTATATAGTTGTGTATCTGTTTTATCTTCATAATTCACATTTATAGATCTCATAATGATTTGGTATGTACTACATGATGAATTCCTGGAAGACTTGGGAAAATTATAATGTGTTTGGCTTTTGTTGAGTTACATAATCTTCCAAACAACCCTGAAAGAAGGTATAAACTGCCCCTTTTTACAGATTATAAGTGGGGGCTCAGAAAGATTATTTAACTGGTTATAAGTGATGGGTTAGAATTTAAACCCCTGTCTTTGTTATTTTAAACTTTCTTCCAATTTTACTGTAGTAATAACTGTACAGTAGTAATAATTTGCAGCTCTCTAGCTCAGTCAGATCTTGGGAGACATTATTCCTTCATTCCTAAGAGACTGTTGGGTTTGATATAGATGTCACAATGTCTGAAATAGAGTTATTAGTTGTGAAGTTGGTTGTGAAGTTTGTCAGATAACTATTAGAATTTAGAGTAGGGCCTCCCCTGGTGGCACAGTGGTTGAGCGCTGGGCTGCGAAGCTGCCCACAGCCTCTGCAGCGCCGTTCCATCCCCAGCCGCTGGCGAGGGTCCCACATGGCACGACAGACCTCTTCTGCCGCGCCTGCTGCTCCCCTCAGCAGTGTATTTCTCCATCAGTCTGCCTGCTCTGTTCCCCGCTCCCTGCTCTGGCTCTGGTGAATTCTCTCACCCTCCTGTGCTTCTGACTATACCCAGTGCTTGTAGAAATAAATAAATAAATCTTTCCAAAAAAAAAAATAGAATTTAGAGTAGAGGCTTTTTTGTGTTTTTTCCCAGATGCCCAGATGTCAAGGGAGATTTTTGATTTTGCGTTAAAGGCAATTCGTCCTCAGGTAGGATTAATACTACTCTAATTCTCTTACAGTTGAGGCTTGTGATTGTCAAACACTGATGGTAATTTTCTTTTTTCATAGATTGATCTGAAGAGATATGCAGTACCCTTAGGTAAGATTCTTTATTTAATGAGGTGGAATATTTCAGATTACTAAGTTAATGTCCTGAGTAAACTTTTGCTTAAACTATAAATGAAAGTAAATATAGCATCTGTGATGTTTCATACACAATTTTTTACAGGGAGGCTTTTGAAGACTTTTTAGCGCACAAACTCCAGTTGAGGTGGTCATGCTTAGATTAAATGATTTAAAAAAAATTAAAGCATTTTTTGGTGGGACCCAGATTGATTGATTCTGACTTTAAATAAATCCTGATCCTATTTCTGAACTTTGTTTCAGGGGCCTTGGGTCAAATCATTGGCCAGTCATGGGCCACTGTTATTGATTCATTGGTCAGCTGTTGATTCAAATGGTCAATGAGGCGTTAGAGCTCTGATCAGGACCCGTAGGTTGTTAGCTATAATGACACTAGATTTTCATGAACACAGTTTTAATTTCTACATATGCCTAAAGTTTATCAGTTCTTTTTCTGCTTTTTGCTGTGCTAATTTAAATTAAACATGATTGTTTTTTACAATTGCAGCTGGCTTACGCTTACTTACCCTGCATGCATCACAATTTAGCACCTGTCTTCTGGACAACTATATTTCTTTATTTGAAGTAATGTCAAAATGGTGTAGCCATACAAATATGGAATTGAAAAGAACTGCACTTTCAGCCCTGGAATCTTTTCTGAAACAGGTACTACAAATTCAACTTTTCACTTGAAAATGTTTTTTTCCAAACAAAAGATTAAATTCCAATTCTGTGAAAGCACATTTCAAAAGTAAGTACAAATTGACCCATTAGCTTCTTTAAAGAAAAGAGCTTCATCACTGATCAGCCACATGGGTAGCAGCAGGATTGAAATAAAGCTTAGAAGATACCAGATCTGACTGGGGTTTCAGAGCCAAGAGTAGGGCAGGTCTCAGAGAGAGAAGATGTAGTGATGAGGTGGTAGAAGGAAGGGCTGAGAGATCAGGTCTTCACTCAAGCCAGAGGGCAACCAGGTAGGTGAGGAACACAACTCCCTAAATGTGGGGCCATTGGTGGTGGTAAAATGCTACATTGCACATATTTAAGAACAAGGAGAGTTCATTTGCCTTTCCCTGTTCCCATCCAGATAGGATGTGGGTACAGAATTTGAGCCTGCAAGTTTGGAAATGTAGAACATATCTCACTTGACTAAGGTGAATGTGTTTATGACTGTCATCTGAGAATCTAGGCATGTCTGGAAATAACTCTGTTGCACTAATTGTGGAATTAGACTACTTAGGTTGGCACTGATGGAGAGTACTGAAGATTGACAACAAAATTTTTATCTGGGCAATGTTATAAAAGATTGTACATTTAAAAGCTAGTCCATGAACATCTATTTGAACTGTGACACACAGATAGTATTGGCCTGAGATTCCTGACTTTGAGGTACAGGAGGGAGAGGAAGTGGTGATTTTTTTTTTTTTTTTTTTTTTTAAGGTGTGGGCCCAATTCCAACAAAAGTTGAAATAGATGTGCTTTTTTTCTGGTCCCCTTCTCCCGTTCTGTCCCTTTCAACTTCTTATCAATCCCCTTTAGCATGCTTTCCTTCTCACTACATTATTCTGGTTATTAAGATTACCTCTCATTTCTAGCTCCCATAATAAGAAATTTAAATGTGTAGGAAAAAATAGGTAAAAAATTTCCCCTTTGCATTTTGTTGTACATTTCATGATATTTTTAGACAGCCATAAGGAACTTCCTTACTACATTTATTCTGAGATTTTATTGTTAATAGTACCCCCTTTCTGACTTGTCTAAGTACTAGGAAAATCTTTGTTCTCTTGAATACGTTGAATATCTGGGATATATATAATATAGTTTTTGTTCTGGCTGCTGAGAAGCTCAGAATCTAGCAACTAGACACACATTTTTTTAAAGATCAACTTTTTCAAGGTATAATTTATATATAACAACATATACATATTTTAAATTTTTAGTTTGAGTTTGACAAATATATATACCTATGTAACTGTCAACACATTCAAGATACAGAACATTTCTATCACCTCAGAAAATTCCCGCTAGCCTCTTTGCATGTAATTTCTACCTCCTGTCTCAGGCAACTAGTACATTCTGTCACTGCCTTTAGAATTTTATGTAAATCTCACTGTGTTCTTTCATGGTTTTGCACTAATGTTTCTGAGATTTTTCTGTTTTGTTACTGCATAGTATTCCATTCTTTTTATCAGGCTTTCCTTTTCACCACATTATTCTGGTTATTAAGATTATCTCTCATGTGTAGCTCTCACAATAAGGAATATACCATGATTTCTTTGTGGACAAAATTTGGGTTGTTTCCAGTTTTGGGTTTACACATCAATCACTGTTTTATATATATGTGTGTGTGTGTGTGTGTGTGTGTATATATATATATATATAGTTAATATTTTATTTATTTAATTTTTTTTAAAGGTTTATTTATTTATGTATGCATACAAGCACTGGGTACAGTCAGAAGCGCAGGAGGGTGAGAGAATTCACCAGAGCCAGAGCAGAGAGCAGAACAGGCAGACTGATGAAGTACACTGCTGAGGGGAGCAGCGGGCGGCAGGAGAGGTCTGCACGCAATGTGGGACCCTCCTTCGGTGGCCGGGGAGCAGCCGGGGATCGAACCGGCACTGCAGAGGCCGCGGGCAGCTTCGCAACCCAGCGCTCAACCACTGCGCCACCGGGGAGGCCCTTATATGTATATATTTTTAAAAGATTTATTTTATTTTTATGCATACAAGAACTGGGGTCTAGGCCAGAGAGGTGTGTGTGGTTGTGGGGGGCAGGGTAAGAAAATTCACCAGAGACAGAGTGGGGAGCAGAACCGGCAGATCTACTGAAATACACTGCTGAGGAGAGTAGCGGGGAGACAGGAGAGGTCTGCTGTGCCATGTGTGTTGTTAGGTTGGCAATTAAGGTAGATAAGTTTTTTTCTGGCTTTGATAACTATCTAGAGTCTGTGTATTCTTGTTTTGGGCAGAGTGTTTGCCAAAATTTGAGACTTTATGAACATCCATATTCGTTTTTGCGTTTGAGCTATTGCTTGTTTAATTTGATAGAGACTTTCTTGCTTCTCGTCTAATTTAAGCTTTATAGTAGGTAGATTTTTAAATTTTTAATGAGATGCCTTTCTTGTTAGTTTTGAACCTATGTTGTATTACCCTAATGAGGTGCCCAGTCCTTTGGTGACTTGAACTTGCTGGATGGTGGTGGGCCTTCACTGTTGTAAGTGATGTAATTAGATAATAGGGAAAAATACATCACATATAATACAGCCTTATTTAATAGTGTATCTTTTCTGAACTTGATGAGACCAAACAAATGGAAGCAATGGTCCTTTTTTGAGTAAAGAAATGGTATTGAACTGCGTAGCACGTTAACAATAGATAATTGAACAATTGTAGCCTTTTCACATTTGTGTAGATTCCTTTGTTTTGTTATTCATTATTTCTGAAAAGTAAATATTATGCAATTGCAGGTTTCTTTTATGGTGGGAAAAGATGCAGAAACACATAAGAAAAAGCTGCAGTACTTTATGGAGCAATTTTATGCAATCATCAGGAACATGGATTCAAACAGCAAGGATTTATCCATTGCTATCCGTGGATATGGACTTTTTGCAGGAGTATGGCTCATAAATTTACTGTTTTTAGTTTCATTTGAATGTTTAGAGTAATATAGTTTATTGCATTTTTTAATATCATAATCACACTTGACAATATTGTTGACATTTGCTTTCTTGCTGTTTTTGTTTTTCCAGTATCTGTTCTATTGTGTAATATACTTTTGTGCATGTATTAGATCAAATCTTCATATCTTCCTAAAGCTTACAGAAGTATTATTCCACTTCACAGATAAGGACTTCAAAACCCAGATTAATTAGGAAACTCGTCAAATGATACACAATTAATAATTGCTAGAACTAAGATATAAATTGAAGTCTGATGGCTAGAAACACCATGTTTTTTCCAATATAGTATTGTCCCTTTATTATGATGTAAAACTTGTACTTGAGGTTACCCAGAGTTTTAGAAAGAGCAGTTATTATAAGACTGTTAAGAATGGCCAAATTACTGCTCTCTTAGCAGATCTCTGCTTTACAGAAAAATTACTTGTTATTTCTCTACAAGTCTGTCTTTCAATATCTGCTCCCTTGTCTCAAGAATAAGAATCCCATTAGTCTTTGTTTCTGTTTTTGGTACAATACCATAAAACATTCCGATGATGAATTGAGTTCTTAGTCTCATCCTCTTGGTGACTTAGCCTTGTGGGGGCTGGGACTGTCTCATTGACTTTGATATCTGCTGTCTAAATAATGCTAGAATGTACTTGATAATCAGTATAAATTTTGTGTAGAATAAATATTAATAATGTAACTGATGGATTGTTTTTGAAAGTATCGTTATAATATATACTGTATTTTTAAACAAATATTATTTATACAAGCACTGGGTACAGTCAGAAGTGCGGGAGGGTGAGAGAATTCACCAGAGCCAGAGGCAGGGAACAGAATAGGCAGAGTGACGAAATACACTGCTGAGGGGAGCAGTGGGTGCAGCAGGAGAGGTCTGCACGCCATGTGGGACCCTCCTGGTGGCCGGGGATCAAACCGGCACTGCAGAGGCTGCGAGTAGCCTCGCAGCCCAGCGCTCAACTGCTGTGCCACAGGGGTGGCCCTATACTGTATTTTATATGTGTTTCTTCTCCATTAAAAAACTTATTGGTATCTAGTGTATAAGCACATGGTTTAGCACAGCATCTTAAACACCATTATTTTGTATTTATAAGATTGATTAAGACTATTGTTTTATCTTCTTAAAGCCTTGCAAGGTTATAAATGCAAAAGATGTTGACATCATGTATGTAGAGCTCATTCAGCGCTGCAAGCAGCTGTACCTCACTCAGACAGACACAGTTGAGGACAATATGTATCAGATGCCAAGTTTCCTCCAGTCCATTGCAAGTGTCTTGCTTTATCTTGATACTGTAAGTAGGATCATTTAATTAAATTGAGCACAGTTTTAAAGTATTTAATCTCAGTTCTTAAAATAACTTGATGGAGTCATGTATGCATTCGGGACACCACCATTATGATTAAATTTTTTTTTAAATATTTATTTATTTATTTATTTATACAAGCACTGGGTACAGTCAGAAGCACAGGAGGGTAAGAGGATTCACCAGATCCAGAGCGGGGAGCAGAACAGGCAGACTGACGAAATACACTGCTGAGGGGAGCAGCAGGTGCGGCAGGAGAGGTCTGCACACCATGTGGGACCCTCGCTGGTGGCTGGAGATTGAACCAGCGCTGCAGAGGCTGTGGGCAGCTTCGCAGCCCAGTGCTCAACCGCTGCACCACTGGGGAGGCCCCATTATGATTAAATTTTAATTGTATTTTATGTAAATAAATTTGTCACGAAACTTGACTTTTTGTTACTCATAACAGGAAAAATTATTTACTATTCTTTCTGAAAGATTAAGATTGCTGTTTGGGCTAGGATTGTACCTTAGGATCATTCAGACTGTTCTACTCTGAGTTTTGGGGCCTTTATTAGGTAATGACAAGAATCAATGCTAACCTTGTAATAGATAACAAGTTAGGTTTTTTTTTCCCCACTTATCTAATATGTATATAATTGAGTTGTAATTACTTTGAGTATTTAACTACTCCTGTGTTTACTTATTTTCTTCTCTAACTTTTAGTTTGCTCTTTATTTCCATTAGGTTCCAGAGGTATATACCCCAGTTCTGGAACATGTCATGGTGGTACAGATAGACAGTTTCCCACAGTATAGTCCAAAAATGCAGTCAGTGTGTTGTAGAGCCATCGTGAAAGTTTTCCTTGCTTTAGCAGAAAAAGGACCAGTGCTCTGGAATTGCATTAGTACTGTGGGTAAGTTTGGAATTATTACTTTTATGGCAAATACTTATCATTGTTAATATCAAGAGCATATAGTTATCAAATTCTTTTAATGTCATTTGAAGAACTTCTGATAATTGATGTTCCAAAATTTCCTTTTTTCATCCTTTCTTTGAACCTTTTTTTTTTACTTCTGAATATTAATAGTTTAAAATTTAAAACTGAAGTGATTAACACACTTCAAGAAAAAAAATAAGATGTAAAGGTTATTAAAATTGCTGTCATTTTTTGTTGAGTATTTGTATTTTTCAGCATTTATTTATTTTATTTAATTTTTTAAAGATTTATTTATTTATTTGTTTGTTTATTTATTTGTTTATTTATGCAAGCACTGGGTACAGTCAGAAGCGCGGGAGGGTGAGAGAATTCACCAGAGCCAGAGAGCGGAGCAGAACAGGCAGACCTATGAAATACATTGCTGAGGGGAGCAGTGGGCGTGGCAGGAGAGGTCTGTCGCGCCCTGTAGGACCCTCACCAGTGGCCGGGGATCAAACTGGCACTCTAGAGGCTGCGGGCAGCTTCGCAGCCCAGTGCTCAACTGCTGCACCACCATTTTATTTTTTTAAAAGATTCATTTATGCATATAAGAACTGGGGTACAGGTCAGGGGTACAGGAGGTGAGGGGATTCACCAGAGACAGAGTGGGGAGCAGAATAGGCAGACTGACTGAAATACACTGCTGAGGGGAGCAGTGGGCGAGACAGGAGACATCTACTGCACCATGTGGGTAGCTCCCTGACCTGCTGGGGATTGAACTCATGCTGCAATGGTTGTAGGTAGCTAGCTTCATCGTGCTGTGTTTAACTTGTGCCACCAGGGAGGCCCTCAGTGTTTATTTATTTTTTTTATTTTCTCTTTTTTAGTGCATCAGGGTTTAATCAGGATATGTTCTAAGCCAGTGATCCTTCAAAAGGTAAATTCTGAATTTTATTTTTTTATGTCATTGAAAGTTAGAAATATTGTTGGGGCTCTAAATAAAATACACAAAAGTAATCCTTTTAGTAAATATACTTAGCCATGTCTTATATTTTCAAAATTGTAGGACACAGTACCTATTTATTTTTTTAGGTGAATAAACTTCTAAATTATGAAACATCCTTAAATGTAACATTACTGTTATATACATATTTTTACAAAAAGGGAATGTTTTGTCCCTTGAAACTCTAGGCTACTTATAGTAGATTAGAGGAAGCATGTCTTAGTGACTAGAGGTTACAGGACATGAGATAAGGTGAAAGATTGACCAATGTATGATAATAAGATAAGTAATTTATAACATATTTCTTGGTGTTTGTTTTAATTATATGTTAGTGTGTCACAATTTGTCCCAGTTGAGAACATCAGATATTTTTACAGTTTGCTTTCTATTATGCTTTCATAATACACTGTCTTCCTCAATCAAATTATAGTCTCCTACTCCTAACTGTTTTAGGTTAGAAAATTCAAGAAATGAGTGTGGCAAAAGTAATAATTATGTAATACCATTAGTAAATTTTGTGTGTTGTCTTCCCAGGGTGCTGAATCTGAAGATGATCGTGCATCGGGGGAAGTCAGAACTGGCAAATGGAAAGTGCCCACCTACAAAGACTATCTGGATCTTTTTAGAAATCTCCTGAGCTGTGACCAGATGATGGTAAAAATGATAATTTACAATTGAATAAAGTACCCTAGTTCTTCTCTATTAGTCTCTAAAGTTTCATGCTAAAGCTTATTTCAGAATTATTTTTTACTAATTTTCAATTGTTATTTTGAAAAATACTTCACATAATAAAGCACTAAATTTGTAACTTAGAGACTAGGAAAAAAATCACTTAAAAGGAAAAAAATTATAGGGCTCATTTAAATTTAACTTATTACTGTAGTTGAGTCCTCATTTTAGCTTTAAGTAGTTTAGTATAGTTGATGCAAAGACCTTTCTGACATCCAGCCTGTGGGTAACAAGACTATAACAGTATTACCAATATTTATTATTTAACAAATAAATAACAAATAAGTACAAAATAAGTATCAAATAAGTACAAAATAAGCATCAAATAAGCACAAAATAAGTATCAAAAGATGTATTGATACTTTTTATATTTGTTAAATGTGAAGATAAATCCAGTTGATTTAATAGGAATGAAGGAGGTTGGCATATAGCTTTTACTTATATCATTTGTGATTATAATAATGTCTCTTGCCTAATATATTTCTATTAGTTTCTTTCTACTTCTGGCTGGTTCTGGGCATCATTTTAATTTAGACTTTGACAAAGTAATAGCCTAGGAAAAATAGTTTTGTCAATAGTTCATTTCTGTCTTGTGAAAAAGTCTAGGAATTGTTGCAGAGAAGTTTTTAGTAATTTTACTACATTTACTAACTTAAATATTTCTTCCTTGGGTATGATATCCCTATTTTGAGATTAATTTCCACAGGATATTTGTCTCAGTAAAGGCAGAGTAATTGGTCTATATTTTTGTTATAATAGAATAGTTTCACTTTTAGAGAAATGGCCGATTATAGTTTTAAGTTATTTTGAGGGTATATGTTTATGTATGTATGTATAAATGTGTGTATGTATACCTCTGCATGTACACAGATATGTAAATACATCATGTGTGCACACTTACACAAATTAATGGGTGAGGTGATAGGGATTGAACTAAATCCTTCCCGTGTACCTTTTTACTTAGTAACTGTTACATGACTGATAAATTGAAATTGCATCATCTGACTGAAATGATACTATTTAATAATTTAGCAAATTGCCTATATTTTTGCAGTTTGAAAACTTCCTGATAATCTGCTAGTTTATATAGTGGTTTTTATAATTTCTAAATATGTATGTATGTATGTGTATATCTTAGTACTTAGTTAATATTCATATTGATAAATTTGTGTACAAAATTTTGACAATTATTACTTTTCTTTACCTAAAGGATTCTTTTTTAGGTGATGAAACATTTCTCTTTGTGAGTTCTTCCCTTCAAAATCTGAAACGTTTGGTGTACAATGAGTTTGTGAAGTCTATTTTGAAGATTGTTGAGAAATTGGATCTTACACTAGAAAAACAGATTGTTGGACATCAAGAGGTTAGAAGTTTTTGCCAGTAATGCTTTTACATAATTTTAATACCAACTCTTTGCATGTAAGTATTCAGGAAAAAATAGCATATTTGTTGACATATAGGAAGTTGATTTCTTCAGCATAAAGATATTAGTGCTTTTCTGTTTGAATAGTCTAAATATATAGAAAATGTTGTTACTATGTTCAAGTAATTTGTATGTTTAATATGTTAAAACAAATTTTTGGAAAAATTGTTGAATAGGTTTGTTAGTTTTTCTTTGCAATAACAAAGTCAAATTTCATTTTTTGTAAAAGTCACTTTTGCAGTAGGATAGGGAAACCTGGAATTCCTCTTGTTTATAGCTAGGAAAACTTTAAAGTCTGGCTGCAAGAAGTTAAGTGTATTCTTAAGATATTAGATTATGAACAATAGGAAGAAAAGGAAGGAGACACCCTCCCTTTTTCTGTACCAGGTTTTCCTGACTTAGGAAAAATCATAGCTTAAGGCTGCCAGCTGCTCTGCAGGAGTTAGTAACAAAAAAATACCATGATACTGAGACTAGTGTTAAAGGGATTGAGTTCCAGTTGGAAATATCTTCCTTTTGAGCACATAATTATTTTTTCCCCCATTTATTTATTGATTCTTTGAGCTCAATGTTTTTTTAAGACCAGCTTATATTTGTGAGTGCTAATGCATATGTACTTTCACTACATACTGTATACAATTAGACGAGAGACTGCAGGTAATATACAGAAAACAGTAAAAGACCCCATTTGTCAACGTTTGTAACGTTCTCTGTTTTATACCCACCCCCTTCATATTTTCATTTTTGAAACTTTTTTTCTCATTTTACTTTTATCACTTCCCATGCATTCTTTTAATTTTTCTGTGAAGTTCATCATTGCTATCACACTGTAACCTCAGATTTCATCTGTACTTTTTTCACTTTTGCATTCCTTTCTCACACCATCAGATCTTGGCCATGAAGTCAGTTGGTCAGTTATTTGTTGAGTGAATGTGTGATTGAATGGTACAATGTTTGCTTTGGCACAATTAATTTTTAAGGATGAAAATGAAGCTACTGGTGTTTGGGTGATTCCGACTTCAGATCCAGCTGCTAACTTGCATCCTGTTAAACCTAAAGATTTCTCAGCTTTCATTAACCTGGTGGAATTTTGCAGGTAATTAAAAAAAATTCTAATTATTTTAGAATGAATATTATCAGTTATTGTCTATAAATACTTCTGTAGATATAAGAAATGAAATGACAAAAGACAGAATCTCAAATTGTTTATGGGAACCTTTAAAATATATCAAAATGTACCAACTTAGAATTGCTATATTTTACTATTTAATGGTTTCTCAGAGGCATCCAGGAGGTGATGGGGAGGTGAGAAAAGGGAGAGTTAAGAGCACAATAAACTATGATGGAGGATTATTGGTGCTTTTGTGGTAGGAGAGCTCTAGAGACCACATCTGAGGGGAGAAATCCTATGGTTTCAAAATTAACAACAATCTACCTAATTAAAATAGTAATATTAATGCTATTCCAGTAAAAATTTCAGTGACATTCTTCAAGGATATAGATCAAATATTGATGAAATTTATATGGAGCCGCAAGTACCTTAAATAGCCAAATTAAAAATGGAACTTCATATGATCCACCCATTCCACTCCTAGGTATCTACCCAAAGGACTCAAAAAATTAATTAAAAAGGATACCTGCACCCTTATGTTTATTTTTTTTTAACATTTAGTTATTTTTGCATTCAAGAGCTGAGGTACAGGCCAGAGATGTGGTGGGTGGGAGGATTCACAAGAGACACAGTGGGGAGCAGAATAGGCAGATGTACTGAAAAACACTGCTGAGGGGAGCAGTGGGCGAGGCAGGAGAGGTGTGCTGTGCCATGTGGGTCACCTCTCTGTCTGGGGATGAACTCATGCTGCTGCTGTGGATAGCTTTGTGGTGCCGTATATTAACCCCTTGTGCCACCAGGGAAGCCCCATGCACCCCTGCAATGTTTATTGCAATACTATTTATAATCGGTAAGCTTTGGAAATAACACAAATGCCCCAAAATGGATGACTGGACCAAAAAGATATGGTGCATATACACAATGGAATACTACTTAGCAATCAAAAAAGATAAACTCATGCCATTTGCAAGAAACATGGATGGAGCTGGAACAGATTATGCTCAGTGAAATAAGTCAGAAGGAAAAACAAAAATATTGGATGGTTTCACTTATAGGAGGGATGTAGAGAAACCAAAAAAGGGATCAGGTAGAAAAAAAAAGTAATTATAATAAAAATCAAAATCAACAAGCAACTACAGATCAGAGATATTTTGTTGGGGAGGAGGAGGGAGAAGGATTGGGATGGGGTGGGAAGAATACATGGAACTATGGTGATGGTGCAAGGGTGAAGTGGTGGTGGGAATTTCACAGGGATTACACCTGAGAGCAGAAAGTATATATTGTACAAAAATGAAGAATTGATGTAAAAAAAATCTTATTTTGCTAAATATAGTAAGAAAAAAATAAAATGATAATAATAATGATAATTAATTAAAATAAATAAAAGTTTTTCAAGTAAGGAAAAAAAGGAATATAAATGTACCTGAAAATGTTATGAAGTAGTGGACTTGTTTGATTATGGATAAAAATATTAGTATGATACAGATTTCTCCACTAATGTTTTATTTTGTCGTTTTCAGAGAGATTCTTCCTGAGAAACATGTAGAATTTTTTGAGCCATGGGTATATTCATTTACATATGATATAATTTTACAGTCTACACGGTTGCCACTCATCAGTGGTTTCTACAAATTGCTTTCTGTTGCTGTAAGAAATGCCAAGAAAATAAAATACTTTGAGGTAATTGTTTCTTGGAACACACTGAATATTCCTGTTTTTTTAAGGTTGTGTAAGCATGTATATATGTATCATAAATACGAGGTTATAGCAATTTGGTATTTACAATCTAATTTTATTATTTATATTTTAAAAACTGATATTTAGGTGAATTGGATGGTGCTCTTAAAAATGTTAACTACTAGCATTTTCTGTTCTTATTTTCAGGGTACTTACAGTAACTTCTAGAAGTTCTAGAACTAGAAGTTCACAAAGTATAATTAGAGAATAACCTTTCCCAAGCATCACATGGAAGTCTCATCTCCTCTCTAGACTGTCTTTTTTTTTTTTTTTAAAGGTTTATTTATTTATGCATACAAGAACTGGAGTACAGGCCAGAGGTGCAGGGGGGTGAGAGCATTCACCATAGACAGAGTGGGGAACTGAAAAGGCGGACTGACTAAAATACACTGCTGTCCTCTCTAGGCTTTCTAATCATAAACTGAAGGCAAGACTTAGCAGTCTGTGCTAAGCAGTCTTACCATGTCATCTGGTAACTACTTAAGTTTGAAAATAGCTGAGCTATTGTACCTAAGTCAGTTACGAGCAACCTAACTGGCTAATTACAGGGAAGCAGGTCTGCGAGCTCACAAGGGTATTTATTGAAAGACAGGGAACAGAGATTGGATTTTTCCAGGCCTGTGGCTTTTGACCAGCCATCCACTTCCCATTTTACATACTATTTCTTACTGACTTTTGAGTGAAGTTTTCAAAACTTGTATTCCTTTCTTCTGACTATGCTCAAGACCTTAGCAAAATGAGAATGAAGAATGGCTGAGAACTTCTGGATTAGGGCATAGGGTTATCTGATTCTTGTTCATTATATTAACTTATTATTTTATTCAGCAGGGAGTTAATCTACAGAATCAGAAGCAATCTCCTAAGGACCCAGAAAAATATTCTTGCTTTGCTTTGCTTGCAAAATTTGGCAAAGAGGTAATTTTCCAATAACCTATACCCAGTGTTACCAAGAGCTATTTAAGAATGAGTGTATGTTGAAAAAAAATCCTAGTGAATCTGAATCTTCTATTGATACTTAAAATCGGTTTGCTTAATCCAGATTGAGGGAAAACACTAACAAAAGAAATCACTGTTTCAAAAGTCCATTGAGTGTTCTGTTTTCTGGAAATAATTTAATGAATAATGACAACTCAGAATTAATAGATTATCTTTTTCATTCATTGGGAATTGAATACTTTAACACATGAACTTTTCCTGGAGATCAGTGTTAAATTTGTTAACAACATGGCGTCAAATTAATGCTACATGGTCATTGTTCATATTTGAGGATAGGGTTAATGTATTTTAGTTGACTTTCACATTATAGTGCAGCACTGTCTTTCCCCTCCTTTTTGTTAAGGTATCAGTTAAAATGAAGCAATACAAAGATGAACTTTTGGCTTCCTGTTTGAATTTTATTCTGACCCTCCCACATAACATTATTGAACTTGATATTAAAGCCTACGTTCCTGCTTTGCAGGTAGGTGCATTATCTTAAGCAAATCCATTTCTTTTTGCAGTATTACATTTTCTAGAAAAATGAGAAATAGTACAGTTTTGCCATAGCAGTGATAGCAGGTGCTAACCCATCAGACATTCCTGGTTCAAATTCTGCTTCTGCTGCTTAGTTGGAACTTAGAACACTTGGCTTAGCCTCTCTAAACTTCCCTTGCAGGTAGACGTGAAGATTAAATTGTCCATGTGTTGAAACTCCATAATGTAACAACAACTTTATAGACAGTAGTGCTTCTTTTCTTTTTTTTTTAAAGATTTATTTATTTATGTATACAAGAACTGGGGTATAGGCCAGAGGTATGAAGGGTGAGAGGATTCATCAGGGACAGAGTGGGGAACAGAACAGGCTGATTTGACCGAAACACACTGCTGAGGGGAGCAGTGGGCGAGTCAGGAGAGGTCTGCTGCACCATGTGGGTAGCTCCTTGGCCAGGGATTAAACTCATGTGCTACAGTGGCTGCAGCTAGCTTCATAGGTTGTGTCTTAACCCCTTGCGCCAAGAGTGAGGCCCTAGTGCTTATTTTCTTGTTAACAACATGGAATATAACCACTTACCTCCAGCATTGTCTGCTATTAGGGCAGAAGAAAGATTTATTTATTAGAAACCACAATTAATTGGTGTTATTTTTTCTTTAAATTTTAAAAATTAAGTTTCATTTTACCTTGTTTGTATTGATATCTAGATGGCTTTTAAACTGGGTCTGAGCTATACTCCATTGGCAGAAGTAGGCCTGAATGCCCTAGAAGAATGGTCAGTTTATATCTGCAAACATGTAATTCAGCCCTATTATAAAGACATTCTACCCAGCCTGGATGGATATCTGAAAACTTCAGCTGTATCAAGTAAGTTGCCAGAATTGTGATGTATATCTTAATTAAAATGGCAATGTATTAACTATAATATGACCTCTGAAATTTGTATTTTATTTCTGAAATTTGAACTTAACATATTCAAAATATATTTGATTGTAGTTTTGTAATCTCCCACTTCTTTTCAATGTAATTGGGACATAAGGAAATAGAACTGAAGCATTTGTCTTATTTATTTATTTAATTTATTTTTTTAGACTTCTAAATTTTCTTACATCATTCTTCATTTTTGGACAGTATTTGATTTCTCCCCTCAGGTCTAGTCCATGTAAATCTTTCACCACCATATCACCTGTAAACTGTCACTTGTATTCTTTCTACCCTGTTTTGATACCTCTCCCTCCCTTTTCCCTGCTGTATTCCTCAGATCTGAGCATGATCCCTACCGGCTCCATTCATGTTGCTGCAATTAGCATGAGTTTACCTTTTTTAATTGCTGAGTAGTATTCCATTATGTGTGTGCACCACATCTTCTTGATCCAGTCATCTGTTTTCGGGCATTTGGGTTGTTTCCGTATCTTAGGTATTGTGCTGCAGTAAACATCGAAGTGCAGATTTCCTTTTGAATTAATGTTTTTGTGTTCTTTGGGTATATTCCTACAAGTGGAATCACTAGATCATATGGTAGATCCATTTTGAGTAATTTGAGGAAACTCCACACAGCTTTCCATAGAGGTTGGACCAGTTTGCACTCCTACCAGCAGTGTAAGAGAGTTCTTTTTTCTCTACATCCTTTCCAGCATTTGCTGTTGTCAGTTTTTTCAATATGTGCCATTGTCACTGGTGTGAGGTGGTATCTCATTGTGATTTTGATTTGCATTTTCCTGATTACGCGTGATGCTGAACATTTTTTCATATGCCTGTTGCCGTTTGCATTTCCTCTTTGGGGAAGTTTCTTTTTAGCTCTTCTGCCCATTTTTTGGCCAAGTTGTTTATTTTTTTTTGTTATTACATACGCTCTTTGTACATCTTTAATACCAGTGCCTTATCAGTTGTATGGAATGCAAATATTCTCACCCAATATTTTAGGTGTCCCTTAGTTTTGGTTATTGTGTCTTTCACTGTGCAGAAGTGTTTTAGTTAGATGTAGTACCAGCTGTTTATCGTTTCCTTCATTTTCTTTGCTTCTGGGGATGAGCCCTCAAAGATGTTCCTAAGATGTATGTCAGAGTGTTTTGCCTATGTTTTCTTCTATGTATTTTATGGTTTTAGGTATTAAGCCTTTTAAAAATTTTCCTCACTGACTACCAGGACAGAACTAGAATATGCTTGTGTTACATTTACATACAAGCATGTTTTCATTCTCTATTTCCACATCTATTTACCAATATATGTATAGATATATATTAATTGTGTGTGTGTGTGTGTGTGTGTCTGAGAAGTACAGACTGGGGAGAGGAAATAGAGCAAAGAAAGGAAATAGAGGGTCATGAATTCACACTGATATACCCAGTTTCTATCCAGACCAAAAGATTTACTCTATAGTTTTCTATACTTGCATCTTCCTTTTCCAATGTTGAAAAACCCAACTTCCTTCATCCTTAATCTTTTTATTTGATCAATTCCCCTATTCTTGTTCTCTTCAACCCTCTTGGACTTCCAGACCTCAAAAAGCTGTCCTAATATTTGTATGCCCTCACCTGCTCTGACTCTCACCTCAAGTTACTTTACCCCTCAGGGTTGCATTCCTCATGCTCCTTAGAACACCCCAAGACCCATCTTCCTCTGCACCCCCTAAAGGTTGTAGGATTGAACGCTCTGGAGGAAGAGAGGGAGGGGATCTCAAATGACTAACTCACTCCAAAGGTACAGTTACTTCAGATTACACTAAGATAGAACAGACGGTCAGTGGACATGACTGGTAATAACCCCAACTGCCACTATGATGCTATGAGGAGGGTGTGGCATCAGTTCTGTGTGTTTCTGCACTGAAGTATTCAGGGGTGGTGGGGCATAGAGTTGGTAACTTACTGATTGACGGAAGAAAAGTTTTGTTCTATACTTATAATTTTTTTGTAGGTTTATGATTGTTTTCATAAAAACCAAAAATTCATAGGCCAGTAATTAACAACTGTAAATACTCTTTTTCCTCATCAAGCTTTCCTCCATAGTAGTTTTATTATTCATTGATGATTATTCCTGAATCAGTTAGTACAGTGATACTTGTGAAATGGTGATTTTTCCTATTCTAACATTCCCTTTACACTAGTTGGCATTCTATTGTAAGAACTAATTTTCTCTTCTTGCCTATTATATTAGTAGGAACTTGTGTATTCTTATTTTTCCAGTGGGTGTAATCTTTTACCAACCATTACTGATTTTGATGCTCAAATTGTCCCAGCTTTTGCTTGTATATGAGAAGTAGGAACTGGCTTCACTATTAACATTTTTTTGTTTGTTCAAGAAACTCATTTGAACTTACTTGTTTAATTAAAATTAGGATTTAAATGTCTCTTTGGCAATGTAGTATGTTCTCTCTAGATTTCCTCAAAAATAAATGAATGTTATTTAAAATATATTTTTGTTTACTGTTGATAGATGAGACCAAGAATAACTTGGAGGTGTCAGCACTTTCTCGGGCTGTCCAGAAGGGATTTAATGAAGTTGTGTTAAAACAGCTGAAAAAGACAAAGAACATTTCATCAGTAAGAAATTCCTTGTGTTTCTTTACCTTAAGTAATAAGGAGATAAGATTCTAATGCTTGTGGGCCTCCCTGATGGCGTAGCGGTTGAGCGCTGGGTTGCAAAGCTGCCTCTGCGGTGCCGGTTCGATCCCCGGCTGCTCCCCGGCCAAGGGAGGAGGGTCCCACATGGCGTGCAGACCTCTCCTGCCGCCCGCTGCTCCCCTCAGCAGTGTACTTCGGTCCTTCTGCCTGCTCTGCTCCCCGCTCTGGCTCTGGTGAATTCTCTCACCCTCCTGCACTTCTGACTGTACCCAGTGCTTGTATAAACAAAACAAACAAACAAACAAACAAATAAATAAATAAAACATGCCTCTATAAAAAAAAAAAAAAGATTCTAATGCTTGTGAAAAGTAAAAATTTTCATTTAAAATATAAAAATAACTAATATATTCATAGCAAAATGTGAGCTATATTAACTATTACTTTTATTTATTTGATCTTGTTTTCCTGTTTGTCTCTACCTTCAAAGGTATTTAGTGGAAACAAAAAGTAATTTTATTCCTGTGTAGTAACTATGAGAATGCTGATATCATGCATATGTAAATTTGATTCATTTACTAATTAGATCTTAATTCAATTCATGCCACTTTATTTGGGTGATAATTCCTTTAGACCAATTCTTTTTGATGTGCAGTAGAAACAAAAAAAAAAACACATGTAAGTAGAGAAAGTTAATAAAAGGACAATACATATTTTAGGTATGGAGAAAAAATTGAAGTTTGAAAAACCCTTAATGTCTAAAACTGCTAATGTAACTCTAGGGTAAATTCTTCCCACCTCTTTGACAGCTTTTGAGACTTGAATAAAGCTGGAAATGATTGTCTAAAATTTTAAAAATAATTTCATATCATGTACATACAACAAGATAAAATTACTTGTGAGCATAATAGTTTTTTTTAAGATTATTTATTTATTTATTTATGCAAGCACTGGGTACAGTCAGAAGCGTGGGAGGGTGAGAGAATTCACCAGAGCCAGAGTGGAGAGCAGAACAGGCAGAAGGACCAAAGTACACTGCTTGAGGGGAGCAGCGTGCGGCAGGAGAGGTCTGCGCACCATGTGGGACCCTCTCACCGGCGGCTGGTGATAGAACCGGCGCTGCAGAGGCTGCGGGCAGCTTCACAGCCCAGCGCTCAACCGCTGCGCCACAGGGGAAGCCCGTGAGCATAATAGTTTTGAAAATAAAATTTGCTGTTTTTTTAAATTTTATTTAGGGCCTCCCTGGTGGCACAAGTGGTTAAGCACAGCACTGTGAAGCTATTTGCAGCATCCGCAGCATGAGTTGGATCCCCGGCCTGGGAGATGACCCACATGGTGCAGCAGACTTCTTTGCTGATAGCTTCATGATGCTGAGACTTAACACCTCACACCACCAGGGCGGCCCCAAAAGTAAAATTTCTTTACAGATAGTGTAACTCCTGTTTTCTAATCTGATGGTTCTTGAAATATAGACCTCTGGGGGTTTCAGGGTGCTAGACCAAAACTTCTTTTTACTCTTTTGGCATTTGTGTTCTGGTATTAAAGATGGGTAACACTTCGTTGGTTCTTTAGCATCTTCTTAAATTGTGATGTTTAGCACACATCTTTTTAATCTGTGTGATGAAACAGGAAGTATACATAAAGCAGTCTGCTGCATTGTGAAGTGTGACCATTGTTTTCTGGAAAAGAATTTGTGTGATGCTTTGTGCTGTGAGTTAAAGTAGCTGCTGTTTTCAAGAACACAATTTTTACTTGAAAGAAATAACTAACAGACTAATTGACTATTTAGTAAAGTAAATAAACAGAACCAGCCTGTCACTTCAAATAAAACATCTGAGGAAATTTGTTGCTAAAGATAAAATTCCAATACATATGTGAAGATTTAAATTTTGGAAAACTTGTAGCCATCACCATGAACTTTAACAGCTTTTCATTATTTTAAAGCTTTTTGTAGTGAGATTGGTGGTGATAATAACAAATGTGTTTCTGCATGTAGTGAAATGTGTTGGTAATTGGAGGATCTGCATAACACAGCAAATCAGTATTTTCAGATGACCAATACATTATGTTACCAAATTATGCATGGGTAAAATATCCACTCATAGAGCAAGATAGATCAGTGGATTTTATGTAATAGAGTATATAGACGTCAATGATAAGTTTTCAGATTCTACATTGTAACTAATCTTTAAGAAACTATGACTTCTTCATTTTGGTGTAGTATCAAAGAATAACCACAATTTCTAAAAAGGCTATAAATAATCTTTCCTCTTCCAGCTACAGCCCAAGAACAAGAGCTGTCTTTTGTCGACTTAGACAATAGGAGATATGCACAAGTGAAAACAGTACCATTTTTCTAAGGATTTTTGTGTGTTTATTTGGAAAATGGAATTACTTTTTCTACGAAAAATGTCATTTGTTAGTATGTAATGGGTGTAGTATTTTTATTTATTTATTTATTTTTTAAAGATTTTTTTTTAATGCATACAAGAGCTGGGGTGCAGACCAGAGGGGGCGGGGTAGGGAGTATGTGTCTGTGTGAGAGAGGGTTCACCAGAGACAAAGTGGGGACCAAAACGGCAGATTGACTGAAATACACTGCTGAGAGGAGCAGCGGGATAGTCAGGAGAGGTCTGCTGTGCCATGTGTGTTGCTTCCTGACCTGGGAACGAACTCGTGCTGCAGTGTCTGCAGTTAGCTTCATCGGTTGCATGTTAACCCCTTGCACCACCAGGGAGGCCCGGGTGTAAAATTTTTAAATAAAATACAATTAAATGATTTCTAAGTTTTTACTTCTAGTATGATAAATAGTGATAAATATGACCCACATATTTTGGATACTAAGTATTTTCTTAAGGGTGTAAAAGGTCCTGTCAAAAACTTTGGAACCACTGTCTAGAAAATGGACTAGAAAGTACAAAATTGAGGGAGAGATGATTTCATGAATTTGCAATAAACTTTAACAGCACTATGTGTAGGATAAAATAAATCACTAGGAGAAACATTTATAGAGCGGGGTATAAACTAGTTTTTCTTTCCTGATAATTCTCTTTAATTTTTGACTTTATCACATGTATACAATTATTCAAATTTTCAGAGTGAAGTACTGTCCTTACAAGAAATCAGGATTAGAGTGGTACAGATGCTTGGCTGCCTAGGAGGACAAATAAACAAAAATCTTCTAACAGGTAAATTTTTCTTTAAAATAAATTAACTTCTGTAGATATATTTGTACATTAACTTGGATATATATAGATCACAGTATATTCTGCTATTGCTCCTATGTGTGATTTATATATTTTGAAATAAGGTTGCAAATATGGTTACAGAGACTAATAGTTTGAGTAATTCATCATGCTAGCAGGGATATGGTCTAGCTTGGTTTGTTAAATATGCTTTCTATTTCTAATTAGAATCTAATTTGACACTTTTTTCTATATTAATCATTGTGTCAGAAATTCAAAATTAATCCTTTTTAAACCCAAATGTCTTAATATTTAGATATTTCAGATTATTATTTATAATGAGAATTTATGTTTTATATTTGTAAATATTTATCTGCATTTTTACTTTTGAAATTTTCTATTAAATATACTATGACCTTTGGGTTTTTAGGAAGTTAGAGCCTATACTGAGAAAATAAGTGGTATAATAAAGAGATTTTTAATAAAAATATTATTCACTTATAACTCACAAAATAATTATTTTTTTTAAAAAGGTTTATTTATTTATTTATAAAAGATTTATTTATTTATGCGTATAAGAGCTGGGGTACAGGCCAGAGATTGCGGGGTTGACAGGATTCACCAGAGACAGAGTGGAGAACAGAACAGGCAGAGTGACTGAAATACGCTGCTGAGGGGAGCAGCAGGCGAGACAGGAGAGGTCTGCTGGGCGATGTGGGTTGCTCCTTGCGGGCTGGGGATCGAACTCCTGCTGCAGAGGCTGTGGATTGCTTCATAGTGCAGTGCTTAACCCCTTGCGCCACCAGGGTGGCCCTTAAAAATTTATTTATTTATGCATACAAGAGCCCGGGTGTGGGCCAGAGGTGCGGGATTGGAGAGGTGAGAGGACTCAGCAGAGACAGAGTGGGGAGCAGAACAGGTGATTGACTGAAATACATTCTTGAGGGCAGTAGTGGGGGGAGACAGGAGACATCTGCAGCACCATATGGGTCACCTCCCTGGCTAGGGATCTAACTGGTACTGCAATAGCTGCAGATTGCTTCATAATGCTGACGCTTAACCTGTTGCACCACCAGGAGGCCCCCAAATACCTTAACTCTTACTGAAATTGGAAATCAAATGTTAGAGACTGTTAGACTTGTTTAGAAATAATTTTACTTTAAATTAAATTCAAAAATAGTGCATCAGTGATTTCTAGTGTTGTAATTATATGTGTGTAATAAAAACCAGCATTTAAAAGATGAATAAAGTGTTTAACTTAAAAGCATATGTACTCTGTTCACTAATGCATTGTAGAGCAATTGGTTTTAAAAGTATTTTGAATTCTAAAAAAGTTCTTCTAAATCTTTTTTAACAGCTGCATCCTCAGATGAAATGATGAAGAAGTGTGTGGCATGGGATAGAGAAAAAAAGCTCAGCTTTGCAGTACCATTTATAGAAATGAAACCTGTCATTTACCTAGATATTTTCTTGCCTCGAGTGACAGAATTAGCACTTTCAGGGAGTGACAGACAAACAAAAGTACTTTACTTTTATTTTTTTATCACACTCAATATGTTAGAGTCTATTGCTTTTCAGACATATGTTTGTTAGGAGATAGGTAATATATTTCAGCCATTCCAGTATCATAACTTATATATTTCCTAGTTAGAAAACTTCTCAATTATCAGAAGTAGGCGTTAATTGGTAAATGAAAATGGAGCATAAATTAGCTTAATAGATAATTATTTGGTAAAACATTAATATATTCAAATTATTTGTAATAGAAAACACAGGCAAAAGGCATTTAAAGTGATGTTAAGTCTATGCTTGATTATCTTCTCTTGCTGGGTATATTAGAAACAGAAAATTTCAAATTTTTATATTAATTTCTAATCTTATATTTTTATATTAATTTGTGAATTTCCAGAGTGCTTCAAAAATATATTTTAAAAAAATGGTAGTTGAACATGTCCTAACAAATGAAGCAGTGTTCCATAATATGGAAGGAAGTATTGAAATACATTTCTTATGAATATTCTAGTCCCAATGTTTAAAACTTCAAAGTTTGAGTTTTTAACTCTTGGATAAAGATCAGAGTGAACAGAAGCTTTCACTTTATATAAGAACTACTCATGTCAGTAAATTTATTTTCATGTGGGATTATTTGCTACAAAAGCTTTTTTTTATGGCTCAATTGAATAAAATTTTAAAATATTCTCTTGTAAACCTGAAGACTTAAATTGTGTTGAACTCCTCCCTGTTTCAGGTTGCAGCTTGTGAACTTTTGCATAGCTTGGTTATGTTCATGCTGGGAAAATCTACTCAAATGCCTGAAGGTGGTCAGGGTTCTCCACCAATGTACCAGCTCTACAAGCGGACTTTCCCCGTGCTACTTAGACTTGCGTGTGATGTAGATCAGGTAAGTGAAGAATTTTGAATCTGAAAAAGTTCCCACCCCCCTTTTCTGACTCTAATCCCTCTTCTCCTCCCCCTACCCCACAACTGTAGTGTGTCTCTGGTCTATAGTTGCTTGTTGATTTTGATTTTTACTTTATTGCAATTAGTCTTTTTCCTGATCCCTTATTTAGGTTTTCTAAATTCCTGCTATGAGTGAGACCATCTGGTAGTTTTCTTTTTCTTTCTGACTTATTTCGCTGAACATGATCCCTTCCAACTTCATCCATGTTGCTGCAAATTGCATGAGTTTATCTTTTTAGATTGCTGAGTAATAGTCCATGGTGTATATATACCACACCTTCTTGATCCAATCATCTATTTTTGGGCATTTGGGTTGTTTTCATAGCTTAGCTATTGTAAATAGTGCTGCTATAAGCATAGGCGTGTACAGGTGCCCTTTGGAATTAATGTTTTTGTGTCCTTTGGGTAAATACCTAGGAGTGGAATTGCTGAATCATATAGAAGCTCTGTCTTTAGTAGGTCAAAAAATCTCCAGACAGCTTTCCATAGTGGTTGGACCAGTTTGCACTCCCACCAGCAGTGCAGGAGAGTTCCTTTTTTTCCGCACCCTCGCCAACATTTGTTATTGCTAGTTTTTTTAATATGTGCCGTTCTCACTGGTGTAAGATGGTATCTCATGGTAGTTTTGATTTGCATTTCCCTGATTACAAGTGATGTTGAACATTTTTCCTATGCCTGTTGGCCATATGCATTTCCTCTGCTATCTTGATAACACTGAGTCTTTAACCCCTACACCACCAGGAAGGTCATTGCTTCTTCTTTTCTGACATGAATTCCCTTTCTTTTTTTTATTTATATTTTATTTTTTAATGAAGTACCAATGTTTTATATCCTTATTAGTTTATTTGACAGTATAGGATTTCTTGGCTCAGGTGTGGTCACTCAACTCTCCCACCACTGAAGCGCCTATAATCCTCCACCACAGTCCATGGTGTTCTCTGCCCCCACCCTGTGCTCACCATTCCCCCTCTCCTTTTCCCTCCCCACCTTGATGCTTCAGATCTGTGGTCAGTTTTCAAGGTTGGTTTTAAGGTTTGTCTTTGTTTGACCCTTGTTTGTTTTCTCTATATTCCACATGTGAGTGACACCATCTGGTATTTATCTTTCTCTTCTGGCTTATTTAAGCTTAGCATAATCTCCTCCAACTTCTTTCATGTTGCTGCAAATGGCGTGAATTAATTTTTTTTTTGAATCCCAAGTAGTGTTCCATTTTGTATGCATACATCTTTTTGGTCTATTCATCTGTTTTGGGGGATTTAGTTTGTTTCCATAGCTGGTCTGTTGTAGATAATGCTGCAATAAACATAGGAGTGCAGGTTTCCTTTCCCAAACAAATGAAAATCATTCGGTTTACCTGAATCATGTATGCAGGTGTGCACACATAAACACACACAAACTCAGCATTTTTTTTTTTTTTAAAGATTTATTTATTTATTTATTTATACAAGCACTGGGTACAGTCAGAAGCGCGGGAGGGTGAGGGAATTCACCAGAGCCCGAGCGGGGAGCAATGTAGGCAGAGGGACTGAAGTACACTGCTGAGGGGAGCAGCGGGCAGCAGGAGAGATCTGCGTGCCATGTGGGACCTTCCTCCGGTGGCCAGGAAGCAGCTGGGGATCGAACCAGTGCTGCAGAGGCCACGGGCAGCTTTGCAACCCAGCGCTCAACCACTGCGCCACTGGGGAGGCCCAAACTCAGCATATTTTTAATTAATTATTTTTATACATATTTTTTAAAGATTTGTTTATTTCATTATACAAGCACTGAGTATAGTCAGAAGCGTGGGAGGGTGAGAGAATTCACCAGAGCCCAGAGCCAGAGCGGGGAACAGAACAGGCAGAAGGACCGAAGTACACTGCTGAGGGGAGCAGCAGGTGTAGCAGGAGAGGTCTGCGTGCCATGTGGGACCCTCGCCGGCGGCCAGGGATTGAACCGGCGCTGCAGAGGCTACAGGGAGCTTCGCAGCCCAGCACTCAACCGCTGCGCCACTGGGGAGGCCCATATTTATTTATTTATTTTAAAGATTTATTTATTTTTATACACTAACCAGGCTACAGGCCAGATGTGCAGGAGGGTGAGAGGATTCATCGGAGACAGTGCGGGGAACAGAACAGGCAGACTGAAGAAATACACTGCTGAGGGCAGGAGTGGGCCAGATAGGGGAGGTCTGCTTCGCCATGTGGGATTCTCGCCGGGCGGCCAGGATCGAACCGGTGCTGCAGAGGCTGCAGACAGCTTCACAGTGCTGTGCTCAGCCACCTGTGCCACCAGGGAGGCCCTCAGCATATTTTTTAAATTAAAAAAAATTAGTGCACTCTTGTTATATTGTGTATGATGGCACTGTATGTGATTTATAGGAATAGGTTCATACCTCCTCAGATATATATCTCCACTCCACACATACAACCAAAAGCACTGGTAATCCTTTACCATAGCCTGTTGGGCCTCCTCTTCCCTTTATTCCCACTTCCTACCTTCCCCCTCTGGTAGCCTTAATTCTAAGGCTTAATAGGGCTTGTTTTGGCTTAGGTACATCATTTCCTTTGTTTTTTTCCTCTATATACCACATTTGAGTGAAATTATCTGGTATGTCTTTCTCCCTGTACTAATTTTACTTTGCATATTCCCTTCCAGTTCTATCCATGTTGTTGCAAATGACAAGAGTTCATCTTGTTTTATAGTTGAGTAGTAGTTCATCTGTTTCTTCATCTTGGTAGATAGACTGTACTGACCTAGAATTTTGTCCATATCTTTAACGTTACTGAATTTTCTGGCATAGAGTTGTTCATGGTAAACTCTTAAGATCATTTGCATTTCTGTGCTACCTGTGTTTTTTTCTTCTCTTTTATTTGTAATTGTGTTCTCAATGTTTTTTTTCTTTTATTTCAGCCTAGCTAAAGGTTAATTATTGCTTGTCTTCTCAAAGAAGTAGTTCTTAGTTTCATGAATTTCTTTTTGTATTGACTTTTTGATGTCTATTTCATTTACTTCAATTCTTATTTTTATTATTTCCTTCTACTAAATTTGGGGTTGTTCTCTTTCTCAAGTTGCTTTAGGTGTGATATTAGATTGTTTATTTGAGATTTTTCTTGCTTGTTAATCTGGGCCTGTATTGTAATTATCTTCACTCTTCAGACTGCTTTTGGTACATCTCAGAGACTCTGGTAGCTTGTATCATCATTTTCATTCATCTCAGGGTATTTTTAAATTTCTGCTTTGATTTCCTCTTTTATCTGATAGCTGTTAAGTTGCATGTTGTTTAGTCTATTTAATATTTTTCCTGGTTTTTCTTTTTTTGTCACTGATTTCTAACTTTATGGCATTCTGGTCAGAAAGAATACTAGGTACAATTCTGATCTTTGTATTTTATTTACAGTTTACTTATGTCCAAGATATGATCTGTTCTTGAAAATGTCCTATGTGCAATTGAAAAAAATATGTATACAGTGGTTTGGGGGTGAAATATTCTGTGTATGTCAAACCTGTTTATTCTAGTTCTTCATTTAAGGCTATTGTTTCTTTATCTTTTTGTCTTGTTGAACTGTCTGTAGATGTCAGTGGAACATTACAATTCTTTAGCAGTATTGTGGTGGTGTCAGTATTTCTCTTTGTTTCTGTTGTTTTTGGTTCTGTTATTGTTTTCTGTACCTTTGTGCTCCAGCATTGAGTACAGATATATTTATGAGTGGTATTTCTTCTTATATTAGTTCTTAGTCTAATACTTATGTAGTGTCCATCTCTTACTACTTTTTTTAACTGAAAGTCTTTTTTCAGATATAGTTGTTCCTGATTTTTATTGGGTTGCCATTTGCTTGTTTACTTGTCTTCAAGATTTTAACTCTAAGTCTGTATTTTTCTTTGTTGGTAAGATGAGTTTCTTATAAACAACAGAAGGTTGAACTTTGTTTTGAAATCCGTTCAGTCACACTACGTCTTTTGACTGGTGAGTTTAGGTCATTTACATTTAAGGTGATTATTGCAACATACAAGTTTTCATTGTCATTATGTTACTGTTTTTGGTTTGTCTTCTCTATTTTTGATGATTTCATGTTATTTTTTATTTTAATTCCATGCCCATTGTCTTATGTATTACTTCTATTAAATTTTGCTTGAGTGTTCTAGTGAGATTATTGTAGGCTTTTTGCATGTCTCATTAGACAATCTGGTCTCTGACTCGTTCTGATGGGCTGCATTGTTACTTTCTCCCTCCTCTAAGTGATTTAGTTGTGTATTGCCTCAATATTTAGAATTTCTTTCTTGTGCAGCTTGCTGTTGATAAATTCTTTCAGGTTTTGCTCTAAGTCCCATATTTTTCCTCCTATTTTGATTATTAATCTTACTGGGTGAAGAATTCTAGGCAGGAAGTTATTTTTTTTAAAAATACTTTAAATATCTCTTTCCATTTCCTTCATGCTTATAATGTTCCTACTGAGTAGTTCTCTGACAGTCTCATTGGTGCTTCATTATGGGTTTCCTGTTTTTTTCTTTTGATGTTTTTAATATTCTGTCTTGGTCACTGGCTTTCGACAGCTTTATTATAATGTGCCTTGGTGTTTGCGCATGCCATTTATTTATTTATTTTTTATTTATTTATTTATGCAAGCACTGAGTATAGTCAGAAGCACCGGAGGGTGAGAGAATTCACCAGAGCGGGAAACAGAACAGGCAGACTGATGAAATACACTACCGAGGGGAGCAGCCGGTGTGGCAGGAGAGGTCTGTCGCACCGCACCATATGGGACCCTCGTTAGGGATTGAACTGGTGCTGCAGAGGTGCTCATCTGCTGCGCCACAGGGGGTGCCCTGTGCATGCCATTTAAATGAAACTCTAAAATGTAAAATTATTCTAGTAATAAAGTAATGGCTTTGTTTCCTCAGGTGACAAGGCAACTATATGAGCCACTGGTTATGCAACTGATTCATTGGTTCACTAACAATAAGAAATTTGAAAGTCAGGATACTGTTGCCTTACTAGAAACAATACTGGTAAGTAATGGTTAATTATTTTCTTGCTATTCCTCTTGAGTAATTATGTTTGATGCATATTTACATCTTTTAAAGAAAAGCTACCTGTTAGGGTACCAAAATGTAGCGTCTAGCTACTTCATATCATCTTTTTTTTATTTTAGAGAATTGGTGAAATGGCATTTTAACGATTCCAATTTGAATCTTCCTCAGACTTATTGGCCATATTTATTTACTTAAGTATTAATTTTGTATCTCTTCAAGCAGAAACCACATATTCTTTCTTTATTTCATTTTTTCTTTTTTTTTTGGAGGGTGGTTATAAATTTGACTTCACAAGAAGTCTGTGTGTGTGCGCTGAGGTTTGAAGAAGTAAATAAGAACATTCTTTGACTTTTATCTGAATTGTATTTTTTAAAAGAAAAAATCTATAGTACAATAATTAAGAGTAAAAGGAATTTTGTAAGCTTATCCAAGTTTTCTTGTGCATTCATCTACTAAAGGACCCTAGAACCCTTAACTCACTATTTACCTAGAACTGGTGACTGTAGAAATAAAATTGCCTGAATTTGATCACTCGTTCACTGAGGGAAGAATGAACCTTAGTATCTTTTGATACTTATTTTATTATAACTTGTTCATTATTTGCAAACAGTTTTACATTGGGCTCCTTTAATAGTCATCTTATTTAATTTTACCTGTTATTTGAACATATAACTTTGTTTTGTCATATATATTGACTTTGGAATAAAAGCCAAGTTTGTCCAGACAAATGCCATTTAATTTTAGGTTTTTGCAAATTGATTCCAACTTGAATCTGAGTGTCAGTTTCTGTTAACTTTAAGAGAGCCAGAGGAAATAAAGAATTTGATAAGGGCATCCAGATAGAGGAAATATGGCATCAAATACTTGGAGTGTTTGTGAGGAGTTTGATCTGTTTTGAGTTTTGTTTACATTAGTTTTACTAGTGTTTAGTTTTTCTTGAATAGTGTTCTAAATTAATTTTCATAACACACTGTGCTCAGAGGTGGAATAATACCTTCAGTTGTCATTTTATACTTTGTTTCAGGATGGCATCGTGGACCCTGTTGACAGTACCTTAAGAGATTTTTGTGGTCGGTGTATTCGAGAATTTCTCAAATGGTCCATTAAGCAGACTACCCCACAGCAACAGGAAAGAAGTCCAGTAAACACCAAATCACTTTTCAAGCGATTGTACAGCTTTGCACTTCACCCCAATGCTTTTAAGAGGCTAGGAGCATCACTTGCTTTTAATAATATCTATAGGGAATTCAGGTAAGTATCCACCTGACATGGAGGAATGTCAAAGACTTCTTAAAATTTTTTACTATTGATTTTGAAGAGCAAGAAAGTGTTTATGTATCCATGTAGTCATATATCAAGCATTTAATAAGTAATATGTGCTCTGGGAATTGCAAAATGAATAAAATGCAGTTTGCCCTCAAGAAGTGTTCAGAAACTACTGAGAAATACATGCAAACATAATCTGTGTTTTGGATGAGCATCTTACAAATGTAATAAGAGATGTAAAACAGTGTCTTTTGGAGTTTGTAAGAGGAGTATCTAAACCAGTTTAAGTAGGTTAGGGTAGGCTTCCTGTAAATGAGACTTTTGAGATGAGATTTGAAGTATAGAAATCAGCTAGAGCATTCTAAATCAAAGAAATAGGATGATATATCAGGACATGTAAGCATTTCATACTTGCAGACTGTGAAATTAAGGTTTGGAAGGGAGTATAGGGAGACTGGCCAGAAACTTATCTGTTGGGTTAATAAATGTAAGTCACCTCTAGTGACATCACATTCCTGAACTAGTGGGAGCAGGGGGGTGACATGGTTAGATATCCTCTTCACATTCACTTGCCACTAGCTATTTAGACAGTAGATCTTAGTGGGACAGGAAATGAGGGCCGGGGCACCAGTGAAATGGCTGTTCCACAAGTCCAAGAAAAAAGAAAATTAGTTCCTATCCTGAGGTAGTTGTGGTATTTGCTCATTAGTTTAGCATTATTTGTTAAGAATATTATGTGCCAGAACTGTTCTAAATGTTGGAGATACAACCTTTTGTGAGGGTTGCATTTAAGAAAAAGACATAGTAAATCACATAGATTAAAATTTGTAGCTAAAATTTGTGCATTTTAAGTAGTGATATACATTTACCAGGTAGTCATACAGTGAGGAACTTGACCTTGTTTGGTCAGAATAACTTCTCTCAGGAAATGGCTAAAGACAGAGAAGAGGGGAGTGGTTGTTAAGGTAAGATAGATGATAGGTAGGTGGATAAGGTTGATAGATGATAGATAGGAGTCTGTGTGTGCATGTGCGTATGTACACATGTCTGAAAATTGGTAGCATTTGATGCTAGTACATTATTTTCAAGAAAATTATTTTTTTAAATAATAAATTTTATTTTTATATTCCCCATACAATTGCAACCCCCCCATTCTGACCCCAGTCCCTCCCCTCCCGACCCCCAACCCCAAAAAGTGTCTCTGGTTCATAGTTTTTTGTTGATTTTGATTTTCACTTTCTTATAATTATTCCTTTTCCTGGTCCCTTATTTAAGTTTTCTAGATTCCTGCTATGAGTGAGACCATCCGGTATTTTTCTTTTTCTTTCTGGCTTATTTCGCTGCGCATGATCCCTTCCAGCGCCATCCATGTTGCTGCAAATTGCATGTGTTTATCTTTTTTGAAGGCTGAGTAATATTCCATGGTATATATGTACCACATCTTCTTGATCCAGTCATCTATTTTTGGGCATTTGGGCTGTTTCCAAAGCTTAGCTATTGTAAACAGTGCTGCTATAAACATAGGGGTGCAGGTGTTCTTTGGAATTGATGTTTCTGTGTCCTTTGGGTAAATACCTAGGAGTGGAATTGCTGGATCATATGGAAGCTCTATTTTTAGTAGGTCCAGAAATCTCCACACAGCTCTCCATAGTGGTTGGACCAGTTTGCACTCCCACCAACAATGCAGAAGAGTTCCTTTTTCTCCACACCCTCGCCAACATTTGTTGTTGCTAGTTTTTTTAATATGTGCCATTCTCACTGGTGTAAGATGGTATCTCATGGTAGTTTTGATTTGCATTTCCCTGATTACACATGATGTTGAACATTTTTTCAGATGCCTGTTGGCCATTTGCATTTCCTCTTCAGAGAAGTTTCTTTTTAGTTCTTCTGCCCATTTTTTCACTGGATTATTTTCTTTGTTGTTGTTGAGTCTCATCAGCTCTTTTCAGGTTTTTGTGATCAGTCCTTTATCATCAGTGTTGTGTGCAAAAATGTTCTCCCAGTTGGTGGGGTTTCTCTTTGTTTTTGTTATTGTCTCTTTTGCTGTGCAGAAGCTCTTTAATTTGATGTAGTCCCAGCTGTTTATCTTTGCCTTCACTATCACTGCTTTGGGTGATGTGTCTGTAAAGATGTCTTTGATGTGCAAATCACGTAGTGTTTCGCCTATATTTCCTTCTATGTATTTTATGGTTTCAGGACTTATGTCTAGTTCTTTAATCCATTTTGAGTTGATTTTTGTGCATGGTGTGAGGTAGTGGTCAAGCTTCATTCTTTTGCATGTAGCGACCCAGTTTTCCCAGCACCATTTATTGAACAAACTTTCTTTGCTCCAATTCATAGTCTTTGCTCCTTTTTCAAAGATTAGTTGACCATAAATCTGTGTGTTTATTTCTGGATTTTCTGTTCGATTCCATTGGTCTGAATGTCTGTTCTTGTTCCAATACCATGCGGTTTTGAAGATTATGGCTTTGTAGTATAGTTTGAAGTCTGGGCGTGTGATGCCTCCATTCCCTTCTTTTTTTTTCAGGAGAGCTTTGGCTATTCGGGGTTTTTTGTGATTCCATATGAATTTCATCATTAATTGTTCTATTTCTTTGAAGAATGACATTGAAATTTTGATTGGAATAGCATTGAATCTGTATATTGCTTTTGGAAGGATGGCCATTTTAATAATGTTTATTCTTCCAATCCATGAACAGGGGATGTCTTTCCATTTCTTTGTGTCTTCTTCTATTTCTTTTAACAGTGTTTTATAGTTTTCTTTGTATAGGTCCTTTACCTCTTTTGTTAGATTTATTCCCAAATATTTGATTTTTTTGTTTCAATTATAAAAGGGATGTTTTTTTTTTATTTCTTCTTCTTCAGATTTATTGTTTGTGTATAGGAAGGCTACTGACTTTTGCGTGTTGATTTTGTATCCCTCCACTTTCCTGAACTGATTGATGAGTTGAATTAGTTTTTCTGTGGAGTTTTTGGGGTTCTCTATGTATATTATCATATCATCTGCAAATAGTGATAGTTTGACTTCTTCTTTTCCTATTTGGATTCCTTGTATGTCTTTCTTTTGTCTTATTACTCTGGCTAGGACTTCCAGTATTATATTGAAAAGCAGTGGTGAGAGTGGACATCCTTGTCTTGTTCCAGATCTTAATGGAATTGCTTTCAGCTTTTCACCATTGAGAATGATACTGGCTGTTGGCTTGTCATAGATGGCCTTTATGATGTTGAGGTATGTTCCTTGTATCCCAAGAATTTCAAGGACTTTTATCATGAATGGGTGTTGCACTTTGTCGAAAGCTTTCTCAGCATCTATTGATATTATCATATGGTTTTTATATTTCTTTTTGTTGATGTGTTGGATAACGTTGATTGATTTTCGGATGTTGAACCATCCTTTTGTCCCTGAAATGAATCCTACTTGGTCCTGGTGAATTATCTTATGGATACATTGTTGGATTCTGATAGCTAAAATTTTACTGAGGATTTTTGCATCAGTGTTCATTAGGGAGATTGGCCTGTAGTTTTCCTTTTTTGTATTGTCCTTGTTCGGTTTTGGTATGGGATGCAGCAAAAGCAGTAATAAGAGGAAAATATATAGCAATAGAAGCTCACATCAAGAAACAAGAAAGAACTCAAAGAAACAACCTAATCTCGAAGCTCAAAGATCTAGAAAAAGAACAACAAAAAAACCCCAAAACCAGTAGAAGAAAAGAAATAATAAAAACCAAAGCAGAAATAAATGAAATTGAAACTAAAAAAAAACAATCCAAATGATCAATGAAACCAAGAGTTGGTTCTTTGAAAAAAATCAATAAAATAGACAAACCTCTAGCCAGGCTCACAAAGGAAAAAAGGGAGAAAGCACAAATAAACAGGATCATCAATGAAAGAGGAGAAATCACAACGGACACAGCAGAAATCAAAAGAATTATCAGTAACTACTATGAACAGTTATATGGAAACAAGTTCAACAATCTAGAGGAGATGGACAAATTCCTACAACTCTACAATCACCCAAAGCTAGATAAAGAAGAAATAGAACACCTAAACAGACCAATTACAAGCAGCGAAATTGAAATGATAATCAAAAACCTCCCCAAAAACAGAAGCCCAGGACCTGATGGATTTACAAATGAATTCTACCAAACATTAAGAAACAAATTAGTGCCTATCCTCCACAAACTCTTCCAAAAAATTGAGAAGTAAGGGATAATACCAAACACGTTCTATGAAGCCAACATTACACTAATATTTTCAAGAAAATTTTAAATTGTGAAACATATATGTACAATATTGTGTAAAACATATGTATAAAGCTTTTAGAATAGTAATAATATAGTTCCTGAAGCCCAATAACTAGTTTAAGAAATAGAACATTATCAATATTTTAGAACCTCCCCTATCCTGTGGTAATCATTCTCCTCCCCATTATGTTAGTTGTTTTCTTGCCTTTTTTGTAATTTCTTTATCTGTGTATGTGCCCTAAACAGTATGCTTTTTGCATTTTGGAAAGCAGATAGGAATTAGAAACACAGCTGTATAGTGAAGGGTTACTGTTTTCACTGGTAGCAGAAGGATCCTGGGAGACTTGGCTGGGTGGAGACAGGTTTCGTTCTTCCCTAAGAGATTACAGGAGCCCATTTCAAGAAATTAGATTGACAATGTCCATTGTTAGTCCTGGGAAGCAGAGCTCTCCAGAATTGCGAAGTTGGCTAGCAGCTAACATTTAGAAGAAATAATCATCAGAGAGTGTGAACTACCCTTTAATTTCTCCTTCTCAGTTTCCAGTGGCCTTCCCCCATCTGTTAGGAGGTCAAAGTAAACTTATCTTGTTGGGTAAATGTACACAGTCTAGAAAGCAAATATGGATGGGAGAAGAATGTCAAGTCCATCATTATGGTAGACTAAGTTATGAAAACTTAGAATAGACCTTCTCTCTAGGTTGAAAGCCTACCCTGTAGTATCTTGATGGAGACAGCTCTCAGCAGC
Source organism: Talpa occidentalis (assembly GCF_014898055.3). NCBI lineage: Eukaryota > Metazoa > Chordata > Mammalia > Eulipotyphla > Talpidae > Talpa > Talpa occidentalis. The sequence goes on from NW_026555331.1 coordinate 72,494,372, forward strand.
TCTATTCTTGGCTTCCTAATCCCTTCCTTGTCTGTGTCTCTGATTCTTCTCATCGGTGCACCTTTCTCTTCTTTCTTGTGATTATCTTTGATTTCCTTTTCCTCTGTCTCTTTCTTCAGTATCTCATTTATTGGACCACATCCCAAATGGCTTTTTGAGAAAATGTGCATGAGAAATAATTTTTTAAAACTTGCATAATGAGTAATATAAATACAAGCCTGATGTTTCCTTTCTGCATTCTAATGAGTTATGTTGTATAGGGAGCGCAGTTTCAGAGGATTGTCTGTCATGTCGTTTCTTTTTTTATCTACTTTAGCTGATACTTGTGCCTGAGGTAAAAACCATTATATATAATGTTGGCCTTCTAAAGCTTCTACATTTTAGCCCTAGCTCCTGTAGTGATTTTTTAAAAAATAATTTATTTATTCAAATATGTTTTAAATCATTCTTTTTTTTTTTTTCCCACAATGTTTGATTTTTTTTTCTCAGGTATAGTCCCCATAGAATTTCTGCCACCAATTCACCTGTGCACCATTACTATGGTCCCTTGTTTGTTTTTTGTCTTGTTGATCTGTCCATTGGTGAGAGTGGGGTGCTGAAGTCTCCCACTATATATGTATTTTCACTAATGTCTGTTTTCAGATCTGATAGCAATTGTCATATATTTTGGTGCTACTTCATTTGGTGAGTATATGATAATGAGTGTTATATCTTCCTGGTGTATGTCCCCTTAATCATAATGTAGTGTCTGTGTCTCTTCCCCTTTTTTAGTTTGAAGTCTATTTCATCTGATACAAGTATAGATGTTCCTGCCTTCTTTTTTGTTCCATTTGCTTGTAGGATTGTTTTCCAACCTTTTACTTTCAGTCTGTATTTACCTTTTGTAGTTAAATGTGTGTCCTGGAAACAGCAGAAGGTTGGATTTTGTTTTTTGATCCAACCTGCTACTCTGTATCTTTTTTTTTTTTTTAAAGATTTATTTTATTTATACAAGAGCTGGGGTACAATCCAGATGCGCAGAAGGGTGAGAGGATTCGCCAGAGACAGAGTGGGGAACAGACCAGACAGACTGACAAAATACACTGCTGAGGGGAGCAGTGGGCGAGACAGGAGAGGTCTGCTCGCCAGGTGGGTTGCTCCGAGGCCCGCGGGGATCAAACCGGCACTGCAGAGGCTGCGAACAGCCTCACAGCACTGCACTCAACCGCCTGCACCACCAGGGAGGCCCAACTCTGTGTCTTTTTATTGATGAGTTTAGTCCATTTACATTTGGAGATAATATTGATATATTGGCATCTGTATTTGCCACTTTGTGTTTTTGTGATTTTATTCCTTGCCTATTCTCTTCTTACTCATTGACGTTAGGGCATTTTTTGTAGTATTTTTTGGAGTAGGAGTTTAGTTGTAATGAATTTCTGGAGTTTCTGTTTGTCTGAGACAGTCCTTATTTTTTCTTCATAGAGGAAAGATAGCTTTGTAGGGTATAGTATTCTTTTTTTTTTTAAAAAAAGATTTATTTATTTTATACACGCATTGGGTACATTCAGAAGCGCGGGAGGGTGAGAGAATTCACCAGAGCCAGAGTGGGGAGCAGAGCAGGCAGAAGGACCGAAGCACACTGCTGAGGGGAGCAGCGGGCTGCAGGCGAGGTCCGCGTGCCATGCGGGACCCTCCTCCGGTGGCCGGGGAGCAGCCGGGGATCGAACCGGCGCTGCAGAGGCTGCAGGCAGCTTTGCAACCCAGCGCTCAACCGCTGCGCCACCTGGGAGGCCCAGGGTGTAGTATTCTTGGTTGGCATTTTTGTCCTGGAGTTTGTTGAATATATTACTTCATTTTCTTTTTGCCTGTAGTGTTTCTTAGAAGTCTGATATCGGCCTAATTGGTTTTCCTTTATAGGTTATCTTTTTCTTTCCCCAGTGAGCTTCACTATTTTTTCCTTGCCTTGGACTGTTGAAATCTTTACTATTATGTTATGTGTCTTAATATAGTTTTCTTTTCATTGTGGTTATTTGGTGTTCTTCTCACTTTTTGTATGTCTGTTTTTATCCCCTTCTTCATGCTTGGGAAGTTCTCTTCGATTATCTCCTTGAATAGTTTCTTGGTTCCTTGGCCTCTCTCCTCACTTTCTGGGATTCTTGTAACTCTTTTATTTCCTTTCTTCATGGTGTCGGATAGTTCTCGAAGTGTTTCTTCATTCTTTTTCTTTTGTGCTTCTCTTTCCTTTTCTTTCTTGGCTCTTTATTTCTGTATCTCTGAGAGTACTGATCTATTCTTCCATTTTATCAGTTCTGTTTTCGTTGCTTTTCTCAGAATTTTTTAGTTCCTCCATTAAACTTTTTTTTTAAGATTTATTTATTCATGTATACAAGACCCGGGGTACAGGCCAGATGTGTGGGAGGGTGAGAGGATTCACCAGAGACAGAGCACAGAACAGAACTGGCAAACTGACTGAAATACACTGCTAGGTGAGCAGCGGGTGAGACAGGAGAGGTCTGCTGCACCATGTGGGTATCTCCCAGGCTGGTCAGGATCAAACCCACACTGCAGAGGCTGCGGACAGCTTTACAGTGCTGTGCTCAACCGCCTGCACTACCAGGGAGGCCCCCTCTATTAAACTTTTTTTTTTAAGATTTATTTATTTATTTATACAAGCACTGGGTACAGTCAAAAGCGAGGTAGCGTGAGAGAATTCACCAGAGCCAGAGCCGGGAACAGAACAGGCAGACTGACGAAATACACTGTTGAGGGGAGCAGCAGGCATGGCAGGAGAGATCTGCGTGCCATGTGGGACCCTCACCAGCGGCCAGGGATTGAACCGGTGCTGCAGAGGCTGCAGGCAGCTTTGCAGCCCAGCGCTCAACCGCTGCGCCACCAGCGGAGGCCCCCTCCATTAAACTTTTAATCTCCTGCATTTCTTTCATTTCCTTCTTCAGGGACTCAATTTCATTCTTCAGTTCATTAATTATTTTTCTCATATCATTCTTTTCCTTTTCGTTATCTTTATAATTTTTAATCATGATGATTTTAAATTTTCTATCTGGCAGGCAAAGAAGTTCTTCCATGTCATTGTTGTTGAGTTCTATTGACCTTCCCCTGAGGGCTTGCTTGGTTATTTGTATTTTTCCTTCTCCCTGTTGTTTGTTTTCTAATTTGTTCTATGCTTTGGGACACTGTGCTGCTGGTACTGGCAGGAATCTTTTTGGTGTGCTCCTTCTGGGTTGTCAGGAACTGGTGGCCAGACCAAGTCCAGCACTGTTACACTAAACTCCACAAGGGCAATGATGCTGTGGATATGTTGATGGGTGCTGTCCCTGAAGAACCCCACCTTCTGTGTTTATTCAGTTCCAGAGGGGCATTGTGGGGTCCCTGACTTCCTTTGCAGAGCCTTCCCTCTCTCATTTTCATGGGGCTAATGTGAGGTCCCTGTCTTGTAACTTCCCATCTTGCAACAATGGTGCAGGGGCTGCGCTCACTCCTGGTGCTCACTGTTCCCCCTGTTGGAAGATCCTGCCCAGTGGCGTCTACTCGATTCCAGATTGTGGGTGGGTGTGGGGGCCTCGCTCTGCATACACTTTTCTGCTCACCTGCATCTGCAGACCTCACCCTCTCTCTGTTCCACTGGCGTATCTTGAGGTCCCTATCTTGCAACTCCCCATCTTGCAACAGTCAGCTCCTGTAGTTTTATCACAAATTACTTCTAGTTTTGCTGGTTTGCTTAATGACCTGTTTTCCATTTTGCTTCCATATTTTTGCTCATACCATACATTTTTGGCAATACCTTTAATTTTTGGTGTCAAATCTCGGTATGCATGACTGGGGTAGAATGGGTTTATGGAAATCTGAGACACCCTACCCCTCCTGGGATTCAAATTAAAAAAAAAGAAAAGAAAAGATAGTAATCCTAAATAGCAGTTTGCCATTAGTGTTGTAATTCATTTCAGTTCTCCAGTATCTTGTTGAATTCTGTTTGTTCTAGGAAGCTGCTCCTTTCTGCACTGGGTGGTGCCATGATTCATGGCACAATTAGAATTACTGACTCATAGTTTTCTCTGAATTCCTATGAGATTTAATACCTATATTTGTTGTTTTGTATTTAATGACTTGCTGTCTTGGTTACTAAGGAACTCGTTTTTCCGTAAGAGATCTGGTCTTTGTCATTGGTCTCCCTATGACTTTATATAAGTAGATGGTCCACAGATATCATTGATTGGATTAATTATTTACATGTATGAGATGTGCTTGTATAAATTTTACTGTTGGTGTTGACTTATTTTTGAATAGGTTGCAAATGTTAAAAATTATTCAAAAGAATATAAATGTGGTATCATTGTTCTTTTCTACTACATTCAATTTTAATGAGGTGTGTGGAAATGTGGCACAACAGTGCTTCTAAAGTTATGTGCTCTGAGAATTTCCACAGATGAAAGAGGAGGAAGGGTATAGTGTACAGAGAAAAAGCCCGCATTGCCCTTTCGATTTATGTAGTCTTTGCTTGCTTTTGAAGTTTTCTTGTTTAAGAAGTATCTTGGTTGTCTTAGATTTTAAAGTATTTGATCCGTTTTTAAAAACATATAATTAATGTGTGCATTCTTTAATAATATTCTTATTATCTCTGCCTTATTGTTTTCTTTGGTGAAGCTCAGTATTCTCTGTTTTACAGGGAAGAAGAGTCTCTGGTTGAACAGTTTGTGTTTGAAGCCTTGGTTACATATATGGAAAGTCTGGCCTTAGCACATGCAGATGAGAAATCCTTAGGTAGGTCTTACCCAAGCTTTCTGTTTGAATATCATCTTGTTTGCCAAGTTTTTGAGAACTTTTCCACTCAGAGGACAAGCCTCAGATAATCTCTCATAAGCTGGTTTATTATTTTCTTATGCCTGCCCTTTGTGGTGATAAATGGGAAGGGGACATATGCACCTCCAGAATATCATATCCAGTTTGTAAGAGGTTCTATGTCCTCCTCCTCAAGTAGATTCCCCATCAACCTTTGGTGGCCACTGAGGTTACCTCCTGGTAGGTCAGAGATTCTTCACAGAGCAGGTGGGACAATTTTATTATGATGCTACAATGAAGCAAGCCAGCTTCCATGAAGACACAAAATGTGAAAATGTATAGGTTATAAATGGTAAGGAAAGCTAAAAAAATAACCATTGAGATGAGGTAAATGTCTCTGAACTTACTAGTAGTTATTTAGAAAGTAGGAAGTAGGTCTCATTACAAGATTATGGAAAGTAATTTTGGCCATACTTAAGAAATAGTAAGATTCTACCCACCATGAATGTTAAGTCGGTAAAATTTGAGTTTAGAAAAGAAATTAAGTCAGAAATGGGCTAAAGTAGCTAAAAGAGTAATAAACAGTAGTTTTTATAATTCTACTCAGAAGCAATTAGGAATATCATGGAATTTTTTTTTGAAGATTTTATTTATTTTTATGCATACAAGAGTTGGGGTATAGGCCAGAGGTGCCGAGGATGAGGGGATTCACCAGAGACTGAGTGGGGAGCAGAACAGGAGGATCTACTGAAATATACTGCCGAGGGGAGCAGCAGGTGAGACAGGAGAGGTCTGCTGCACTCTGTGGGCTAGCTCCCTGGCTGGGAATTGAACTCATGCTGCAGTGGCTGTGATAGCTGGATAGCGCTGAGTTCTTTAATCCCTGCGCCACCAGGAGGCCCCTCTGTTTATTTTTTTAATAGATCGGTTGAACTGTGTTATCCTTCATGTTGGTAGCCTACTGTGGGCAAAAATATTTAAAATTTAGTTCTTGTCTTTAAGTTGCTTTATCTTGGCATCCCATATTAGTGAACTTTCCCAACAAGTGAAACTTTATTCAAAATTACTGTAATATTTAAAAAGCATAGAAAACAATTTCTCAGTAACAGCAGTCAAAATAAGTTGTGTAAAGTTCCTTTTCTAAATCACCCTGTGCATTTGTGGATTATTTCACTGTTTTATTTCTGTTCTCCTCTAGTGGCTTAATTTCTTTTCATTATTTCTTTTTAAACTCAGATTTTACTGACTTCATTGTGTAGAATCTTACTATTTCTTAATTATGGCCAAAATTGGGCTTCCCTGGCACAAGAGGTTAAGATGCAACCTATGAAGCTGTCTGCAGCCACTGCAGCGCGAGTTTGATCCCCAGCCACATGGCTCAGCAGACCTCTCCTGACTTGCCAACTGCCCCCCTCAGCAGTGTATTTCAGTCAGTGTGCCTGTTCTATTCCCCATTCTGTGTCTGGTGAATCCTCTCACGCTCCACACCTTTGTCCTGTACCCCAGTTCTTGTATTCATAAATAAATAAATATTAAAAAAAAAGTATGACCAAAATTACTTTCCATAATCTTGTAAAGAGACCTATTTTCTACTTTCTAAATTGTTGCTAGTGAATTCAGAGACATTTACCACATGGTAAATAGTTATTTTTTCAGCTTTCTTTACCATTTATAACCTACACATTTTCACATTTTGTGTCTTCATGGAAGCTGGCTTGCGTCATTGTAGCATTTATACTTTAGCTTACATACCTAGATGTATGAATGACTAGCCTTAAATTGAGGTATACAAGTTTTGGTCAGTAAGTGGGCTTTGTGTTACTGCAAAGTCTCTCATCTCAAACCTGTTAGGTGAGACTGTGCTTTTACTAAGGGAGCAGATGGACAGTTTCCCTTGAAATGTGGTACTGCTGTGTGTGTGAATGTGAATGTATGCATGGAAACCATGTTGTCCTGCACTCTTAAATACAGGTTTTGTTTTTGGACATAGAATAATTTGTATTTTGAGGGGTGAGAAGATATCAACTCTCTTGTAAAATGATCTTTAAAATTTAAAAGCTAAGCCAATAAACTTATAATACTAACTTGTGAATAGTCAGTTTTAGATCTTTGAAAATATATTTTTATATTTGAATACAGGTACAATTCAACAATGTTGTGACACCATTGACCACCTAAGCCGCATTATTGAAAAGAAGCACATTTCTTTAAACACTGCCATAAAACGTCGTACGCCACGGTAGGTGATACGACTTTCTTTTCCATTATTTTCCTGACATAAAACTGATTTTCAGCTAATAAAGGAGAATCTAGGAGGAATGTGTGGAAGTAATAAAGAATTCATTTTCTATACAAGGAATTTCCAAAGAAGTTTGAAAGCTTTATGTTTGAAAATGCTTAGTTCAAGTTACAAGTTTGACCTTGATTGGGATAGTGGACTCAATTTCAAAATTAGTTTTGTAACTAAGACACTTTTTTACCTGCACTAATTTTGAATAAAAATTTGATGTGGAATTATTTGACTAGAGCATTTATGAACTAATAGATAATAACTTGAAATCAGTAAGAACTGAAACATCAAAGTGGTAAGATTTTGATACACATGTCATGATAGAATTTTGAAATGAAGCTGCTCAAAATCAAGGCTTGATTATTAACCAGTTGTTTCCAGTCTTTGTTCTCATTTCTACCGTAGCAGGTTTCGTTCTCAGACAGGATGAGGGGATGTTGTACTTCAGTCCTTCTGGGCCTCTGCACTCAGTCCTAGGGCACTCTGGTTTCTGCTATTGGCAACATTTTTGCAGAAGCATTGACTCAACGTAAACTGGATATTTCCTCTGTTGTTTAAAATTGATTCTTTCATGTTCTACCATTAATTGAGCATGCATCAGGATTCCTTAGAGGTGTAGTTAAAGCATAGGTTGCTGGGCCTGCCCTCAAAATTTGTTTCAGTAGATCTGAGGAAGACGAGGCCCAGATTTTGCCTTTCTGCCCAATTCACAGATGATGTTGATGTAGTTAGTCTGGGGGCCACAATTTGAGGAACACCACTTTAGATTTCAACCCCCCTTTTGTTTTAAGGTACTTTGAAAAATAAACATGAAAATACTTGGTGCTGTTCTTTTAAGAAATGCTTTTAAATTTTTCTTGGTAAAAAAACAAATGAATGAAGGTAAGGAGCAATTAGGATTGATTTAACCTATAACATTTTGATTGCATTCTAATGATAATACATTACTAACAAATTGAATGCCTCTTAGTGAGGTTTATACAATGTACTAGTGTGGCAAAATTGAATCTCTGATTTCTGTAGTCTGGGGTCAGTTAAATGTTCAGTGTTGCAGCATTTATTAATTATGATGTGTTATCTCCATATAGAGGATTTCCTTCTGCGGAGCCATTGTGTTTGCTGAATCTCGTCCAGTGGCTTTTAGCCCATTGTGGGAGACCCCAGACAGAATGTAGACATAAATCCATAGAACTCTTTTATAAATTTGTTCCTTTGTTGCCAGGTATGGTGTTCTTTGTGATCTTTAGGCCTTATAAGTGATGGATTCTGCTTTTATCAGTCTTCTAACCCTAATTTAAAATGTGATCTTGCCATTATTCAGATGAATGTTACAAATATGTTTCAGATACAAAAAAATTAGTATGTTCAATAATCATTACAGATAATTTGTATGACAAATGATAGACATTTCTCAAGGACTTTCAGAAGGAAAGAAAAAAATGCTATTTTTAAGAAATTTTCTTTTTATTTATATATTTTTTTACATCATTGTCATTTTTAAACAATGTTTGCTTCCCCCCACCCCAGTGTAGTCCCCACAGAATTTCCTTCACCAATGCACCCATGCATCATCACCATAGTCCCCTGTGCTCCGCCTTCCCTCCCTCAATCCCTCTCCGTCCTCCTCCCCTGCAGGAAGTTTCTGGTTTATAATTGTTTGTTTGTTCTTGTTTTGTTTTGTATTATTCTTTTTTTTTCCCTGATGTCTTATTTGGTTTCCCTATATTCCTCCTATAAGTGAAACCATCCGATATTTTTCTTTTTCCTTCTGACTTATTTCACTTAGCATAATTCATTCTAGCTCCATCCATAATTCAGCAAATGGCATGAGTATATCTTTTTTGATTGCTGAATAGTCTTCTGTTGTGTATATATAACACATTTTCTTGATCCAGTCATCTATTTTTGGGCATTTGGGTTGTTTACATAGCATACCTATTACAAATAGTGCTGCAATAAACATAGGAATACAGATGTTTTTCTGAATCATTGTTTTTGTGTCCTTTGGGTAAATCCCTAGGAGTGGAATTGCTGGGTCGATGGTAGCTCCATTTTTAGTAGACATACAGCTTTCCACACAGAGTTGGACTAGTTTGTCCTCCCACCAGCAATGTAGGAGAGTTCCTTTTTCACCACATCCTTGCCAACATTTGTTGTTAGTTTTTTGATATGTGCCATTCTCACTGGTGTAAGGTGGTATCTCAGTGTGGTTTATATTTCAATTTTCCTGATTATAAGGGATGTTGAGCATTTTTTCATATGCCTGTTGGGTACTTGCATTTTCTCTTTGGAGAAGTGTCTTTTAAGTTCTTCTGCCCATTTCTTGAAGGGATTGTTTACTTTGTTTTTGTTGAGTCATGTGAGTTATTTGTATATCTTTGTGATCAGCCCCTTATCAGTTGTATGGAGGGCAAAGATTTCTTACCAGTCAGTGGGGTATCTCTTTGTTTTGGTTAATGTCACCTTTACTGTACAGAAGCTTTTCAGTTTGATGTAATCCCAGGTGATAATCTTTTCCTTCACTTTCTTTGCTTTGGGGGATGAGTCTTTAAAGATGTTACTGAGATTATGTCTAGTAGTGTTTTAACTGTATTTTCTTCTATATATTTTATGGTTTCAGGTCTTATGTCCATATCTTTTACCCATTTTGAGTTGATTTTTGTGCATGGTGTGAGGCAGTGGTCTAGTTTATTCTTTTGCATGTGGTGGTCCAGTTTTCCCAGCACCATTTATTGAACAAACTGTCCATGTTCCATTGCATGTTCTTTGCTCCTTGACAAAGATTAGTTGTCCATATAAGTGTGGCTTTATTTCTGGGCTCTCTATTTGATTTTATTTGTCTGTGTGTATGTTTTTATTCCAGTGCCATACTCTTTTAATTATTATGGCTTTGTAATGTAGTTTGAAGTTTGGAAAAATAATACCTCTATTCTCCGTTGTTTTCATCAGTAGGGCTTTGGCTATTCACAATTTCATCATGAATTTCATCAGTATTTGTTCTGTTTCTTTGAAGAATGTCATTGAAATAGCATTGAATCTGTAAATGGCTTTTGGTAGGATGGCTATTTTAATAATGTTAATTTTCCCAATCTATGAGCAGGGGATATCTTTCCATTTCTTTGTGTCTTCTTCTGTTTCTTTTAACAATGTTTTGTAATTTTCTTTGTATAGATCCTTTGCCTCTTTTGTTAGGTGTATTCCAAAGTAATTGATTTTTTTTTTTTGTTTCAATTATAAAAGGGTGGTTTTCTTGATTTCTTCTGCAGGTTTGATTGTTTGTATATAGGAAGGCTACAGATTTTTGTGTTGATTTTTTATCCTGCTACTTTACTAAACTGGTTGATTATTTTGATTAGTTTTTCTGTGGAGTTTTTGGGGTTCTCTATGTATATTTTCATATCGTTTGCAAGTAGTGATAGTTTTACTTCTTATTTCCCTATTTGAATTCCTTGTATATATTTCTTTGGCCTTGTTGTTCTGGGTGGGACTTCCATTATTATATTGAAGACCAGTGATGAGAGAGGAGAAAAAAATGCTATTTTGATCTTTGTAAAAAAATTTCTTAGTCAGATTATAGAGGAAATCAATTGAGATTTCTTAGTATCATATTTCATTCCACTACATTTTTTGCTTTTCTGTTTCATTTAAAAGAGGTAAAGAAAAATGAAATTCACTTAAGACTCAGAAATTTGATATTATTGAAATAATGCATTTGTTCTATTTTAACATGTAATTAATAAATTGCTAAACTCTTGTCTGAGTATTTCACATCATTGTGATACTAAAGGAAAACAGTGAACCTTGCCATTCTACCATCATATAATTTGTATAAAATTAACAAGCTCTCCTTGACTTACTTCTTCTATGTCCTCAACCTCTTGATATCTTTTTCCACAATGGTTTTTAAGTGTTAGTGACAGGAGTCTCTTTATGTAAGCAATCTTTTATCCAGAAGGAGTGTGGGTACAGGATACTGGAACACCCATTTACGTGTTTAGTGTGGCATCTGACAAGTGCAGGTGTGCCCTGTAACATGTTAGGGACTCCTGAATGCTAGCACTCAATGATGGGAACTTGGCACATGAAAGCTATAGCAGATATGACCAAGAGACTCACATCCGTAGTGATGATGATGAGGCTAAAAAGAAGTAGGGGTGAGCAGATTCCCAGTCTTCTCAGAGTGCTTTCCACCACATCTGGGGTCTCTTTTCTTCCTCATATTTCTCTGTGTTGTTCTTTTTTCAGATCTGTTCTTCTGTGTCCTTTTTTAAAAAAAATTCTTATTTTTTAATTTTTTTAAGTATTTATTTATGCATACAAGAATGGGGGTATAGGCCAGAGGTGTGGGAGTGAGAGGATTCATCAGAGACAGAGTGGGGAACAGAACAGGTAGATTGACTGAAGTACACTGCTGAGGGGAGCAGCGGGTGAGTCAGGAGAGGTCAGCTGCACCATGTGGGTTGCTCCCTTGCCGGCCAGGGATCGAACTCGTGCTGCAGAGGCTGTATATAGCTTCATAGGTTGCGTCTTAACCCTTTGCACCACCAGGGAGTCCTAAAAATCTTATTTTATTGATTTACCATTTGTTTATAAAACTATGTAAATTCAGGTATACAGATTCCTACCTTCACAAGTGCTCAGGTGCCACTATACCATCATATTTACCCACTCTACCCCCCACTTTTCTCCTCCACACCTGTCCTCTTTGATAACCATCATATTTTTAACAGAGTCTGAGATATTTTTTGTTGTGTTTGGTAGTTTACTTCCTTTGGTTATTTGTAGTCTAAAAATGATAGAAACCATCCAGTTATTGTCTTCCAGCAATGTTGAATAAATGTCCTATTTCTCCACACCCTCTCCAACACTTGTTTTGTTTTGTTTTTGATATAAGCCATTCTCACAAGTTTGTGGTGAGAACCCATTGTGGTTTTGATATGCATTTATTTGGTAATGAGTGATGTTGAATATTTTTTCATGGGCCTTTGGAGTTCTGTATGTCTCCATAGGAGACATGGCTATTATAGGTCTTTTGCTCCTTTTTTGATTGTTCTGTGTCCTTTCTTTCTATAATACTTGAAAGAAAAATATTTTTTATCTTTTTTTAAAATTTTTTAAAAATTTTATTTTTATATTCCCCATACAATTGCAACCCCCTTATTTTGACCCCAATCCCTCTTTCCCTGCCCACCCCCATAGTGTGTCTCTGGTTCACAGTTGTTTGTTGATTTGGATTTTTTCTTTCTTATAGCTATTCTTTTTCCTGGTCCCTTATTTAGGTTTTCTAGATTCCTGCTATGAGTGAGACCATCCGGTATTTTTCTTTTTCTTTCTGGCTTATTTCATTGACCATGAGCCCTTCCAGCTCCATCCATGTTGCTGGAAATTGCATGAGTTTATCTTTTTGATTGCTGAGTAATATTCCATGGTGTATATGTACCACATCTTCTTGATCCAGTCATCTATTTTTAGGTATGTGGGTTGTTTCCAAAGCTTACTATTGTAAATAGTACTGCTATAAACATAGGGGTGCAGGTGCCCTTTGGAATTAATGTTTCTGTGTCCTTTGGGTAAATACCTAGGAGTGGAATTGCTGGATCATATGGAAGCTCTATCTTTAGTAGGTTGAGGAATCTCCACACAGCTTTCCATAGTGGTTGGACCAGTTTGCATTCCCACCAGCAGTGCAGGAGAGTTCCTTAGAAAAATATTTTTTAAAAAACACATCATTTGACACCTTTGTTTAATCCTCACTATACTTGCTGTTTGGTAGACACTATTCTGAATACTTTTTTTAAAAAAGATTTATTTATTTATGCATACAAGAGCTGGGGTGCAGGCCAGAGGTGCAGGGGGTGAGAGGATTCACCAGAGACAGAGTGGGGAGCAGAACAGGCAGACTGACTGAAATACATTGCTGAGGGGAGCAGTGGGCGAGACAGGAAAGGTCTGCTGCACCATGTGGGTCACCTCCCTGGCAGGGGATCAAACTTGTGCTGCAGTGGCTATGGATTGCTTCACAGTGTTGTGTCTTTACCTCTTGCGCCACCAGGGAGGCCCCTATTCTGAACACTTTCCACTATAATTCATTTAATCTTTGCAAAAACCTCAGGGGTGGATACTTTTGAGGATTCTCATTTATGAATGAGGATCCTGACACATGAGAGGCTCAGGTACCATAGGTAGGAAGTGGCATAGCCAGGATGGGAACTCTAAATTGTTCCATTTTATATATAGAAGAAAATATAGGTAAAACACTACATGACATACATCTCAGTAATATCTTCAGAGACACATCACCTAAAGCAAAGATAGTGAAGGAAATGATAAACATCTGGGATTACATCAAATTAAAGGGCTTCTGTACAGCAAAAGAGACACTAACCAAAACAAAGAGACACCCTACTGTTGGGGAGAAAATTTTTGCACACAGTACTAATGATTAAGGGACTGATCACAAGATCTATAAAGAGCTGACAAAAACAAAAACAAAGTAAATAACCCAGTCAAAAAATGGGCAGAAGAGCTCAAAAGACACTTCTCTAAAGAGGAAATGCAAATTGCCAACAGGCATATGAAAAAATGTTCAACATCACTTGTAATCATGGAAATGCAAATCAAAACTGTAATGAAATACCATCTTGCACCGGTAAGAATGGCACATATTAAAAAAAGTAGCAACAACAAATGATGGCGAGGTTGTGGAGAAAAAGGAACTCTCTTCCATGGCTGGTGGGAATGCAAATAGGTCCAACCAACATGGAAAGATGTGTGGAGGTTCCTCAAACTGGTGAAAATGGAGCTTCCATATGATCGAGCAATTCCACTTCTAGTTATCTACCCAAAGGACACAGAAACATTAATTCAAAAGGACACCTGCACCCCGTGTTCATTTCAGCACTAATAACAATAGGTAAGCTTTGGAAACAACCCAAATGCCCCAAAATAGATGATTGGATCAAGAAGATGTGGTATATATACACCATGGATTATTACTCAGCAATATAAAAAAGATAAAACTCATGCCATTTGCAGCAACATGGATGGAGCAAGAGGGATCATGGTCAGTGAAATAAGCCAAAAAGAAAAAGAAATACATCGGCTAGTTCAGTTATAGGAGGAATGTAGGGGATCCAAATAAGGAAACAAAAAAAAAGTAATTATAATAAAGTAAAAATCAAAATCAACAGGCAACTATAAACCAGAGGCATTCTGCAGAAGGAGAGGAGAGAGTTGGATCAAAATGGGGATGGAAAGAGCACAAGAGCCTGTGGTGATGGTGCATGGGTGAATTGGTGGTGCGAATTCCACAGGGACCGTATCTGAGATGATAAGCATACATTGTATGCAAATGAAGAATGATGTAGAAAATATATAAAATAATAAAAAATTAATAAACAAAAATGTATTATTCCATTTTACAAAGGGATGCAGTGATTTTTAATAAAAAAGTCAAGGGGAAGAGTCTGAAATGCCTAGTTATTCAAACGGTACCCAACTATTTTTATAATATTTAAAGAAACTAAATAGATTGGCTTTTGGTAGAAATACCTTCTTGGCAGTAATTTTAGTGAAACAAGTTGTAAATGCTACAGTTGAAAGACAAGATTATCCTTTATCATTTTGAAATTTCACTGTTCTGGTTGATCCTTAATATGGGGCTTTTATGGAATATTGAAATACTGTGATATTGCCGGTGTTTTGCTGGTCTGAGTATATTTTTAGTCTATCAGACTTTTAATTTTTGCTTATTGAGGAATGCTATTTTTAATTAGGCAGTGTAATTAGTGTAAATGTCTTTAATCATGGAAGTTATTTACATGTATTTTATTTCTTTTTTAAGGCAATAAATCCCCTTCTATATGGCTGAAAGATACTATCAAGAAAGAAGGTATTTCCTTTCTTATAAACACATTTGAGGGGGGCGGAAGAGTCTGTGATTGGTCCTCAGGCATCCTTGCTCAGCCAACTCTCTTACATTTGCGAGGACCATTCAGTCTCAGAGCTACCCTGCAGTGGATGGACATGCTTCTGGCAGCACTGGAGTGCTACAATACATTCATCAAAGAGAAAACCCTTGAGGCATCTGAAGTCCTGGGTAGGTAAAACCTACCTCATTAGTTACTTTTGTTCAGTTCTGTCTAGGGTCATTCTGGGGAAAATGTAAGCAGGGCTTATTTTTTCTTTTTTAATAAAGCTATATGTATGTATATGTATATACACACACATATACATATATACTTGCATATTTTTTTAATGAAGTACCATTGTTTTACATCCTTAGTGATTTTTCTTGACAGTATAGGATTTCTGCCCTCAAGTGTACTCACCATAGCTTTCCCACCACTGTTACCTCTCTAGTTTCATCCATGTTGTAAATGGCAAGAGATCACTTATTTTAATAGCTGAGAAGTATTCCATTGTGTATATATACCACATTTTTTCTAATACATGCCTTTGTCCTTGGACTCTTTGGTTGTTTCTATAACTTGGCTATTGTAAATGGAGCTGTAGTCAACATAGGAGTGCTCATATCCCTTCAAATTTATGTTTTTGCATTCTTTGGGCAGATACCTAGGAGTAGAATTACTATATCATATGGTAAATCCATTTTTAAAATTTGAGAAACATCCACACAGTTTTCCATATTGGTTCAACCTGTGTACATTCCCGTGAACATTGTCTGAAGGCCCCTTTTTCTTTACATCCTTGTTAACACTTAAAGTTTTCTGGTCTTGTTGATATGGGCCACTCTCACAGGTGTGTGATGATTTCCCGTTGTGGTTTTGATTTGCATTTTCCTGATGATTGGTGATGATGAGCATTTTTTCATTGCCTGATAACTTTTTGTATGCTTTCTTTGGAGAAGTGTGTATATAAAATACAGTTTCTTTGTTGGAAATTTTGCAAAGTCCTTGAAGTACTATTACTATTCCACATTCCTCACATTTTTTATCTTACAGTATTTTACTTATAATCCTTTCTACATATTTGCAATACATATTTAAAGGTTTCTTCTGTGTTATTACATTTGTTGTTAGGATATATTATGTTGCTTACCATCACCATGTAAGTATAATACAAATTTCGATAACTATTATATATAAAAAGTAAAATTATATGATTAGTATTTTATTTTTGTTTTATTCATGTTTAGCATTAATAATAGTTTGTTCACAAGAACAAGTGCTATATTTGATTATATGTGAAATGCATATTTTTATTAATTAATTTTCTTATGTTATTAATTTTTGGACAATATATGATTTCCCTCCTCAAGTGTAGTCCCTATAATTCTTACACCACCATAGCACCTATGATCCCTCTCCCATGTCCCTTATTCTCTTCCCTCCCCTGTTTGAACCCATGTCCCTCCCCTTCCCCTGATGCTTACATCAAGTCTGTGGTCTGCTTGCAAGTTTTGTCTTTTTCCTAACCCTTTGTTTGGTTTCTCTATATTCCACATGTAAATGAAACCATCTAATATTTATCTTCTTCCTACTGACTCATTTAGTATAATCCCTTCCAGCTCCATCCATGTTGCCACAAATGGTATGAGTTTATCTTATTTGAATGTTGAGTACTATTCCGTTGTGTATATATACTACAGTTTCTTGATCCATTCATCTGTTTGGGGTATCTAGGTTGTTTCCATAGCTTAACTCCTGTTAAAAGTGCTGCAACATAGAATTGCAGGTTTCCTTGTGTTCTTGGGGTAAATTCCTAGGAGTGGTATTGCTGGGTCATTGGTAGCTTTATTAGTAATTTGAGGAACCTCCACACTGTTTTCCATGGGGGCTGGACCAGTTTGCAGTCCCACCAGTAGTGTAAGAGGGTTCCTTTTCCACCACATCCTCACCAGCGCTTGTTGTGTCTTTTTTTTTTTAAGATTTCTTAAAATAAGTATTTCTTAGTCATTTCCTTTATTTACTCTTTTAACATGTATATCAGTATTTCAACTGTCCCTTTTTGGGGTGACTCTGGAGGCTGGGAGAATAAATTATGGTTAGAATTGGGAAAGGTAAAAGATCTTTCTTTCTTTTTTTAAACAGCAGAAGGCCAGTCATGGACAGCTGGACATAAGGGAAAAGAACCAGCACAATCATATGTCCATTTGGAAGTTGATCTGAAATTGATTCCATAAAATGACCAATGCCCATATACATCTATTTGAAGACTACTGTCTTAATTTCTCTCTCTCTTGTTCCTTTAAAAGACTTTTGATTGCTTCTTTTTTTTATTGTTGAAAATAGTGCTAAAATGAACATTTTAAAACACAAGTCTTTGCAATTCTGCCATTATTTTGTAAGGATAAAACTTCAGTGCTAGATCAAAGCATATGATCTTGTAAACATTTGATAGAAATTAATAAGCAGGGGCCTCCCTGGTGGCGCAAGGGGTTGAGCACAGTGCTGTGAAGCTGTCCCCAGCCTCTGCAGTGCAAGTTCGATCCCAGTCAGGGAGCTACCCACATGGGGCAGCAGACCTCTCCTGCCTTGCCCGCTGCTCCCCTTAGCATTGTACTTCGGTCTCTCTGCCTGTTCTGTTCCCTTCTCTGTCTCTGGTGAATCCTCTCACCTCCCACACCTCTGGCCTGTACCCCAGTTCTTGTAATCATAAATAAATAAATCTTAAAAAAAATAAAAAAAAAGAAATTAACAAGCACGTTTTCTAAAGCTTTTGGTTAGATTTGCCAGTTATCCTTTAGAAAGATCACATTAATTTATATTCCCACCAATAGTGTTTAAGAATCAAAACCCAACCATACATAAATGTATTCTTATTATATGAGTCTAATTTTGAATTCTGCTTGGGTTGTGTTAATTTTGAAATTTTGACATAAGAACAGCTGCCGTTTTACACAGTTTTTATTGAACTTTTTTCTAAAAAATTTTGAATTTTGATTATAAGTATATCATGCCTACACTTGAAACAGGAATTTTGCATACCTCTTAGGGGAGTTACAAAAAAGCCTTTGTTTATCATTTAATGTAATTTTCCTAGGTTCTAAAGCACAGCCTTGTCTTTGGAATGCTGTAGCTTTCTTTTTAGAAAGCATTGCCATGCATGATATTATGGCAGCAGAGAAATGTTTTGGCACTGGGGTAACAGGTAATGTACCCAGCCCAGAAGAAGGAGAAAGGTATAATTATGGCAAGTGCACAATTGTGGTCCGGATAATGGAATTTGCCACAACGTTGCTCAGTGCCTCTCCAGAAAACTGGAAGGTAGGTCATTCCCACTATTCTTTTAACCTGAGACCTGTTCTGGATACTAGAAAAATGCTTGTACTGTATCTGTTAGGAGTAGTTTTGATTTTCTTAGTGCTTTATATTGCCAAAGGCGTACCCATATTTGAAAATAATAAAACTTATTATGAACTTCAGAAAGCAAGTGGCAAAACAAAACAGTTTTTCTAAATGTTTTATTGGCTACTACATTCTATACTATCAAACATCTGCCTTAAGAAATATGCATTAGCAAATATTGTTTTACAATAAATGTACAATAAATGTACTTATTGTACATTTGTACTTACTATAGAAACCAAGTTCCATTAAGTTCATCCAGTTGATATAGAGTAAGTACCTATTTTATGCCAGGCCTATATTAGAGACACAGGATTGTCCAGCTAATGGCTAGCTGGTAAATTCATTCTGGGATGACTCTACCTGCTGCCTGCTTTTTAAAGAAGGCCATATTGGAACATGTTTAATCCCATTTGTTCATATATTGTTATGGGTGCTTTCACTTAAAAGGCAGTTACATAGTTGCAACAAAAACTGTATGGCCCTCAAAGCCTAAAATATTTACTGTCCAACACTTCACGGAGAGAGAGGCCAACCCCTGCCTAGGCAAGCAAACACTCCCAACCTCATGGACCTTATACTATAGGAAACACCAAAATGATTACTAATGTGTTTTTATTCAAATCCTCTTTTACAGCTCCTCGAGAAGGATTTATATAACACAAACCTTATGACACTCTTGGTGAAAACTGTGTGTGAGCCCTCAAGCATAGGTTTCAACATTGGTGATGTTTCTGTTATGGATCATCTTCCCAATGTTTGTGTAAACCTGATGAAAGCACTAAAGAAGTCCCTACACAAAGACTTCCTAGAAATGCACCTAAAGGAAAAAATAACAGCAGAGAGGTGGGCATTGGGATCATGTTCAGGGTTATTATTATGGTGGAATTCAAGATCACAGCTTCTTCCACATTCCGGCTGTTGCCTGTGTGACTGCTGCAGCCCTTATTCCTAAAATAAAGGATCTCCTCAGTGGGGTGCTTCATGCAGAATGTCTTAACATTTGTTTGAAAATCATCTCTTTAGCAAATGGCTTCCCTGTACTTTAATGGAATCCTTCCTCAGCAGTAGCTTAGTGTCATGTTAGTTTCCATGACTGGATTAGCAAGTGGGCCTCTAGTTTGATGTCAGCATGTGTTGCTTTCCAGGGTCAACAAAATATACACGTTTTTTCCCCAACTGTGTCTTAATAATTTAATAGCACCAACACTCATATGGTTTTGTTTTTGTTTTACTCACATGGCCAGCATTGAGGAAATTTGTGCCATTGACCTGTATGGCCCGGATGCTCATATCGATAGGGCCAAGCTGGCTTCCATTGTGTCAGCTTGTAAACAACTTCACAGAGCTGGATTTTTGCATGTGGTAATACCATCTCAGGTAATCACAGCTAATTTGTTTTTATGGTGCCCTTAGCTTTATTACGCTAATTATTTGTGATCTTTATTAAGCATCCTTTATGTAAAAGGGCATATTAAAATAGGAATTATTCCAGACACATAGGTGTTACCTAGAATGCAAATATAAAGGTAAGTATAAACATTTATAAGTATAACATAAAGAATATTTTTGAGTATTTCCCATCCCTTCTGAAGAACTTAAGGGACTAGCTGCTGTCATGCCTGCCTGTATGGTTTTTCAACATGAATGAAAAATAGAGCACAGAAAGCAAAGATGAGTGAATAGTTTTCTGACAATTAGAAGACAACTGTCCATGTTAGCCAACACAGATTTTAAAAATTTAATTTTGCAAAGAAGAACTGGGGTTTAGGTCAGAGGTATGATGGGTAAGAGGATTTATCAGAGACAGAGTAGGGAGCAAAACAGGTAGATTTACTGAAATATCCTGCTAAGGGGAGCAGCAGGCAAGACAGAAGAGGTCTGCTATGCCATATGTGGGTTAACTCTCTGGGTGGGAATCGAACTCAGGCTGTAGTGGTGATAGCACTGAGACTTAATCATAGACCACCAAGAGGCCCCTGTCATGGATTTTTTTTTTTAAAGATTTATTTATTTATTTATTTATTTATTCAAGCACTGGGTACAGTCAAGTGCGGGAGGGTGAGAGAATTCACCAGAGCCAGAGAGAGGAGCAGAACAGGCAGACTGATGAAATACACTGCTGAGGGGAGTAGCGGGCGCGGCAGGAGAGGTCTGCGCACCATGTGGGACCCTCGCTGGCAGCCAGTGCTCAACTGCTGCGCCACCGGGGAGGTCCTCTCATGGATTTTTTTAATCTAGAAAGGTGTGAACTTGTTTTTCTGTAAAATGACTTACTGCTGAATATTAGAGTGTTGACTTTATTTTAGTCTACAGATCAGCATCATCCTGTTGGCACAAAACTTCTTTCCCTGGTTTATAAAAGCATTGTACCTGGAGATGAACAGTATTTTCCTTCGCTAGACCCCAGTTGTAAACGATTGGCCAGTGGACTTCTGGAATTGGCCTTCGCTTTTGGAGGACTGGTAGGAAAAACAGCTACATGCTGTTCTATCCTAATGATGTAAATATGTAATTCATTTGCAATATGTCTAAAAATGGGAATTTAGTTGAGTAAGTAGAACAACATTCTTCTGAAATTGAGATTTTATTTATCCCACTTTGTTTCCAAAAGGACTTTAGTCAGAGAACATGAACAACTTTGGGAATATAAAGCTGGATTGTGTTGATGCAGTGGCCTGTCATTGATGATTGATTAGGTGGCTGATTTGGGGAAAGCCTGTGGAGGGTCATTGCAGAAACATCACAACAAATATTTTTATGGCTTTCTGGATTGTGCAGGACTGTTATAGCTGAGATCTGCCAATCAATCCTGTGTGTTCACTGCATTGCACCTATCTTCCCTTTACCTGTGGCATAAACTTATACTTTGTCCCTTTATGTACCTAATGTAAACAAATCACACATTTAAATTGTCTAAAAATATTCTCTTAAAGCAGTAACATGATTTTCTAGAAATTTGGAGGGAATGTGAATTGGGAGATTTATTTCCTCAAGAAATGGAAATCATCGAGATATATACAATTTAAACTCAAACCTGACCTTCAACCATCAGGCTCATTTTAATCTGTGCTATATGATTTTTCACTTTCAAAGTTAACAGCTGCCCAAGGAATCTTTCTATAATACTAGGACATACACTCCCTTATCATACTTTTCTTCTTTTTGCAGTGTGACTGCCTTGTGAGTCTTCTGCTGGATAAAGCAGTGTTGTCCATGCCGTCCTTGAGAGTGTCCCATAGAAACAACATCAGCTTTTCCCATGGAGAGTACTTTTATAGTTTATTCTCAGAAACAATTAATGATGAATTATTGAAAAATGTAGATTTTGCTGTATCGGAGCTAATGAAATCATCCACGGATAATCCCAAAATGGTAATGGGAAATTTCCTCTAAGTAAATATTTTCTTATATAATGCTTATAGAAAGATTACCATGTTGTTGAAATATATCATTAAACTATATGTCTTCCGGGAGGTTTAAAGCGCTTGTCGTCGTTTAAAACAAAATAGAAGAAAACCAAACACAACTTTTATGAATGTTAATGAATGTTGAAACATTGATTATTTTTCCTAATCCCTTATTCCTCTCAAATCTCCTGGCTTAATAATAATGCAAAGTGTGTAGGATGACTTTTGCCTAGCGTGGAGCATGTAATCCTGTCCTGAGACCCAGTCTGTCCTTGTTTTTCCACCAGACATGAGCTGTATTTCTTTGTCTGCCTATGGTTCTTTCATGGTCTCCACACTGAGATTCATCTTTTCTTGCATGTTCCTGCTTTAACCCAGTTTGCTCCCTCATATTGAACCTTTGGAGATCAGTTTTTAATATATAGTTTGCTTTGGTTTGTTAACTTAAATGATTTTCAAATTTAACCTGCTTTTTGACAGTCAGAAACTTTCAACTGTTAGAATGGCCATTTTCAGGAAATGTAATTTCCTATGGTATTAAGCTTTTCATTCCAAACAGTGCTGTTGTTTATTCCAAGGGACTATTTTATAGTGGATTGCACTACAAATTATATATTTTAAACTTAGAATTAAAACTGGAGTAGACCCAAAACATTCAGGAGATGTAACATTTTGAGGTTTTCAGCCATCAGACTTTTGGTGAAGGTTATAGATTAAAAACCATACACATTTAGCTCCATTTCTTCTTCAAAAGTGTGATTTAAAAAAAAAAAACAGTCCTAAATCCACACTTCAAAAATGTGATTAAAAAAAAACACACAGAGAAAAGGAGGAAAGAGGAAAGTGTCAATATTTTGGAAGCTGGAAAACAAGATGACAATGACAGATTTTACAGTTCAAGAAAACTGCAATGTGATATAGCGATGGGGGAATAAGGCCTAATTGGTGCTGTGGAACCCTGAAAATTGCTGAATTCCTAGCAATTGAGTCTAGTGAATAGGGTATGTAGGAAGACTGAACAGAGGAGGACTGGTTGAAAGTTAGCCATCTTCTACCAGGTCCCACACCAGTACTCTGTGCTCAGGGAACTGATCCTTCCTACTTCAGGAGACTGGAGGCAATAGATTCTCAGAAAAGGAAAATTATCTAGGCACAGTTCTTTCTTTTAAAGATTTTATTTTATTTATACAAGAACTGGAGTACAGGCCAGATGCGCAGGAGGGTGAGAGAATTCACCAGAGACAGAGCAGGGAACAGAACAGGCAGACTGATGAAATACACTGCTGAGGGGAGCAGAGGTGAGACAGGAGAGGTCTGCTTGCCCTGCGGGTTGCTCCAAGCCCATCGTGGATCGAACCGGCACTGCAGATGCTGCAGACAGCTTCACAGCGCTGCGCTCAACCTCCTGCACAACCAGGGAGGCCCCCTTAATAAGACCTTTAGTGAAGATTATACTCACTGTTATTTCATTTTATATATTTTTTACATCATTTTTCATTTTGCACAATGTGTGCATTTTCATCTTGGTTATATTCCCCATACAATTCCCACGTCTCTTATTTTGACACTAATCCTCTCCTCTCGCCCATAGTGTGTCTCTGGTTTGTAGTTGCTTGTTGATTTTGATTTTTACTTTAATGTAATTAGTCTTCTTCCTGGTCCCTTATTTAGGTTTTCTAAATTCCTGCTATGAATGAGACCATCTGGTATTTTTTTTTCTTTTTGGCTTATTTCGCTGAGCATGATCCCTACCGGCTCCATCCATGTTGCTGCAAATTGCATGAGTTTATCTTCTTTGATTGCTGAGTAATATTCCATATATACCACATCTTCTTGATCCAGTCATCTCTTTTTGGGCATTTGTGTTGTTTTCATAGCTTAGCTATTGTAAATAGTGCTGCTATAAACATGGGGGTTCAGGTGCCTTTTGGAATTAATGATTCTGTGTCCTTTGGGAAAATACCTAGGAGTGGAATTGCTGGATCATATGGAAGCTCCATCTTTAGCAGGTTGAGGAATCTCCACACAGCTTTCCATAGTGGTAGGACCAGTTTGCACTCCTACCAGCAGTACGGAGAGTTCCTTTTTCTCCACATCCTCACCAACATTTGTTGTTGCTAAGTTTTTTTAATATGTGCCATTCTCACTGGTGTAAGATGGTATCTCATTGTAGTTTTGATTTGCATTTCCCTGATTACAAGTGATGCTGAACATTTTTTGGTATGTGTCTTGGCCATTTGCATTTCCTCTTTGGAGAAATGTCTTTTCAGCTCTTCTGCCCATTTTTTGACTGGATTATTTACTTTATTTTTGTTGAGTCTCTTCAGCTCTTTGTAGATTTTTGTGATCAGTCCTTTATCATTAGTGTTGTGTGCAAAAATTTTCTCCCAGTCGGTTGGGTGTCAGTTTGTTTGGGCTACTGTCTCTTTTGCTGTGTAGAAACTTTTTAATTTGATGTAATCCCAGCAGTTTATCTTTGCCTTTGCTATCACTGCTTTGGATAATGAGTCTTTAAAGATGTTGCTGAGGTGTATGTCATGTAGTGTTTCGCCTATATTTCCTTCTGTATATTTTATAGTTTCAGGTTTTATATCTAGTTCTTTAATTCATTTTGAGTTGGTTTTTGTGCATGATGTGAGGTAGTAGTCAAGCTTCATTCTTTTGCATGTAGCGACCCAGTTTCCCAGCTCCATTTATTGAACAAACTTTCTTTGCTCCATTGTATGTTCTTTGCTCGTTTGTCAAAGATTAGTTGACCATAAATCTGTGGGTTTATTTCTGGATTTTCTATTATGTTCCATTGGTCCGTGTGTCTGTTCCTGTTCCAATACCATGCAGTTCTGATGATTATGGCTTTGTAGTATAGTTTAAAATCTGGGAGTGTAATGCCTCCATTCCATTCTATTTTTTTTCAGGAGAGCTTTGGCAATTCAGGGTTTTTGGTGGCTCCATACGAATTTTATCAATATTTGTTCTGTTTCTTTGAAGAATGTCATTGAATTTTTACTGGGATAGCCTTAAATCTGTAAATTGCTTTTGGGAGGATGGCCATTTTAATAATGTTAATTCTTCCAATCCATGAGCATGGGATGTCTTTCCATTTCTTTGTGCCTTCTTCTATTTCTTTTTTTTTTTTAAATATTAAATTTTATTTTTATATTCCCCCATACAATTGCAAACGCCCCATTCTGACCCCAATCCTTCCCCTCCCGCCCCCACCCCCCAAAAAGTGTCTCTGGTTCATAGTTTTTTTGTTGATTTTGATTTTCACTTTCTTATATTCATTTTCCTGGTCCCTTATTTAAGTTTTCTAGATTCCTGCTATGAGTGAGACCATCCGGTATTTTTCTTTTTCTTTTTGGCTTATTTCGCTGAGCATGATCCCTTCCAGTGCCATCCATGTTGCTGCAAATTGCATGTGTTTATCTTTTTTGAATGCTGAGTAATATTCCATGGTATATATGTACCACATCTTCTTGATCCAGTCATCTATTTTTGGCATTTGGGTTGTTTCCAAAGCTTAGCTATTGTAAACAGTGCTGCTATAAACATAGGAGTGCAGGTGCTCTTTGGAATTGATGTTTCTGTGTCCTTTGGGTAAATACCTAGGAGTGGAATTGCTGGATCATATGGAAGCTCTATGTTTAGTAGGTCCAAAAATCTCCACACAGCTCTCCATAGTGGTTGGACCAGTTTGCACTCCCACCAACAGTGCACAAGAGTTCCTTTTTCTCCACATCCTCGCCAACATTTGTTGTTGCTAGTTTTTTTAATATGTGCCATTCTCACTGGTGTGAGATGGTATCTCATGGTAGTTTTGATTTGCATTTCCCTGATTACAAGTGATGTTGAACATTTTTTCATATGTCTGTTGGCCATTTGCATTTCCTCTTCAGAGAAGTTTCTTTTTAGCTCTTCTGCCCATTTTTGACTGGATTATTTTCTTGTTGTTGCTGAGTCTCATCAGCTCTTTGCAGATTTTTGTGATCAGTCCTTTATCATTAGTGTTGGGTGCAAAAATGTTCTCCCAGTTGGTGGGTTTCTCTTTGTTTTGTTATTGTCTCTTTTGCTGTGCAGAAGCTCTTTAATTTGATGTAGTCCCAGCTGTTTATCTTTCTCTTCACTAGCACTGCTTTGGGTGATGTGTCTGTAAAGATGTCTTTGATGTGCAAATCCCGTAGTGTTTCGCCTATATTTCCTTCTATGTATTTTATGGTTTCAGGTCTTATGTCTAGTTCTTTAATCCATTTTGAGTTGATTTTTGTGTATGGTGTGAGGTAGTGGTCAAGCTTCATTCTTTGCATGTAGCGACCCAGTTTTCCCAGCACCATTTATTGAACAAACTTTCTTTGCTCCAATGCATAGTCTTCGCTCCTTTGTCAAAGATTAGTTGACCATAAATCTGTGGGTTTATTTCTGGATTTTCTATTCAATTCCATTGGTCTGTATGTCTGTTCTTGTTCCAATACCATGCAGTTTTGATGATTATGGCTTTGTAGTATAGTTTGAAGTCTGGGAGTGTGATGCCTCCATTTCCTTCTTTTTTTTTCAGTAGAGCTTTGGCTATTCGGGGTTTTGGTGATTCCATATGAATTTCATCAATAATTGTTCTATTTCTTTGAAGAATGCCATTGAGATTTTGATTGGAATAGCATTGAATCTGTATATTGCTTTTGGTAGGATGGCCATTTTAATAATGTTTATTCTTCCAATCCATGAGCAGGGGATGTCTTTCCATTTCTTTGTGTCTTCTTCTATTCTTTTAACAGTGTTTTATAGTTTTCTTTGTATAGGTCCTTTACCTCTTTTGTTAGATTTATTCCCAAATATTTGATTTTTTTTGTTTCGATAATAAAAGGGTGGTTTTTTGATTTCTTCTTCTTCAGATTTATTGTTTGTGTATAGGAAGGCTACTGACTTTTGCGTGTTGATTTTGTATCCTGCCACTTTACTGAATGATTGATGAGTTGAATTAGTTTTCTGTGGAGATTTTGGGGTTCTCTATGTATATTATCATATCATCTGCAAATAGTGATAGTTTGACTTCTTCTTTCCTATTTGGATTCCTTGGATGTCTTTCTCTTGTCTTATTGCTCTGGCTAGGACTTCCAGTATTATATTGAAAAGCAGTGGTGAGAGTGGACATCCTTGTCTTGTTCCAGATCTTAATGGAATTGCTTTCAGCTTTTCACCATTGAGAATGATACTGGCTGTTGGCTTGTCATAGATGGCCTTTATGATGTTGAGGTATGTTCCTTGTATCCCAAGAATTTCAAGGGCTTTTATCATGAATGGGTGTTGCACTTTGTCGAAAGCTTTCTCAGCATCTATTGATATTATCATATGGTTTATATTTCTTTTTGTTGATGTGTTGGATAACGTTGATTGATTTTCGGATGTTAAACCATCCTTGTGCCCCTGGAATGAATCCAACTTGGTCGTGGTGAATTATCTTATGGATACATTGTTGGATTCTGATAGCTAAAATTTTATTGAGGATTTTTGCATCAGTGTTCATTAGGGAGATTGGCCTATAGTTTCCTTTTTGTGTTGTCCTTATTCGGTTTTGGTATTAGTGTAATATTGGCTTCATAGAACGTGTTTGGTATTGTCCTTCCTTCTCAATTTTTTGGAAGAGTTTGTGAAGGATAGGCACTAATTCGTCTCTGAATGTTTGGTAGAATTCATTTGTAAATCCATCAGGTCCTGGGCTTTTGTTTTGGGGAGGTTTTTAATTACCATTTCAATTTCGCTGCTTGTAATTGGTCTTTAGGTGTTCTATTTCTTCTTTATCTAGCTTTGGGTGATTGTAGAGTTGTAGGAATTTGTCCATCTCCTCTAGATTGTTGAACTTGTTTCCATATAACTGTTCATAGTAGTTACTGATTATTCTTTTGATTTCTGCTGTGTCCGTTGTGATTTCTCCTCTTTCATTTATGATCCTGTGTATTTGTGCTTTCTCCCTTTTTTCCTTGTGAGCCTGGCTAGGGTTTGTATTTTATTTATTTTTTCAAAGAACCAGCTCTTGGTTCATTGATCTTTTGGATTGTTTTTTAGTTTCAATTTCATTTATTCTGCTTTGGTTTTTATTATTTCTTTTCTTCTACTGGTTCTGGGTTTTTTTGTTGTTCTTTTTCTAGATCTTTGAGCTTCGAGATTAGGTTGTTTCTTTGAGTTCTTTCTTGTTTTTTGATGTGAGCTTCTATTGCTATATATTTTCCTCTTATTACTGCTTTTGCTGCATCCCATACATTTAGGATATTGGTGTCCTCCTTGTCATTCAATTCAAAGAATTTTTAATTTCTTCTTTGATCTCCTCATTAGTCCAGTGGTCTTCCAGTAGTGTGGCTTTTAATCTCCATGAGGTAGGATAGTTCCTTGCCTTCTTTTTATGATTTATTTCTAGTTTGATGCCTTCGTGGTCAGAAAAGATGGTTGGTATGATTTCAATCTTGGTGTATCTGTTGATGTTTGTCTTGTGCCCCAGTATGTGATCGATCCTGGAGAATGATCCGTGTGCGCTTGAGAAAAATGTGTACTCCGTTTTTTTGGGTTTAGTGTTCTATAGATGTCTGTTAAGCCCAAATGCTCTAGGTCCTTATTTAGAGCTTTAGTTTCTTTACTTATTTTTTGTCTTGTTGATCTATCCATTGTTGATAGTGGTGTGTTGAAGTCTCCCACTACGTATGTGTTTTCTCTGATGTCTGTTTTCAGAGAGGACAACAGTTGTCTGATATATTTTGGTGCTCTTTCGTTTGGTGAGTATATGTTAATGAGTGTTATTCTTCTTGAAGTATTGTCCCCTTGATCATAATGTAGTGACCATTAGGGTCTCTTTTTTTTTTTGAGTTTGAAGTCTGTTTTATCTGATATAAGTATAGCTGTTCCTGCTTTCTTTTTTGGCCCATTTGCTTGTAGGATTGTTTTCCATCCTTTGACTTTGAGCCTATTTTTATCTTTTGTAGCTAAATGTGTTTCCTGGAGACAGCAAAAGGTTGGGTTTGTTTCTTAATCCAGGCTGCAACTCTGTGTCTTTTTATTGAAGAGTTTAGTCCATTTACATTTAGAGTTAATATTGATATGTTAGCATCTGTATTTGCCATTATGTTTGTCTTTCCTTTGATTTTATTATTCTTTTAATAACTTTTTTTTTTTTTGGGTCTTCTTTCGTTGTTATTCGTCCCTCTGAGGTTCTGGCTTTAGGATTCCTTGTAGTATTTTTTGGAGTGGGGGTTTATTCGTAATGAAATTCCGGAGTTTCTCTTTGTCTGTGAAGGTCCATATTCTTTCTTCATGGAGGAAAGAGAGCTTTGCGGGATAGAGTATTCTTGTTGGCATCTGTTTCTTGGAGTCTGTTGACTATGTCCCTCCACTCTCTCCTTGCCCGTAGTGTTTCTTCAGAGAAGTCTGATGTCAGCCTGATTGGTTTTCCTTTGAATGTTATCTGTTTCTTCCCTCTTGTCAGCTTCATTATTTTTTCCTTGTCCTGGATTCTTGGGAGCTTTACTATTATATGTCTTGCTGTGCTTTCCTTTCATCGTGGAAGTTGGTGTTCTTCTTGCTTCTTGTATATCAATTTTCAGCTCCTTCTTCACATTTGGGAAGTTCTCTTCAATTATCTCCTGGAATATTTCTCTGTTCCTACATCTCTCTCCTCTCCTTCTGGGATTCCTATAACTCTTATATTTCCTTTCCTCATGGAGTCAGATAGTTCCCGAAGTCTTTCTCATTCTTTTTCCTTCGTACTTCTCTTTCCTTTTCTGTTTTGTTCTTTTTATTTCTGTGTCTTCAAGAAACTTATTCGTTCTTCCATTTCATCTATTCTGCTTTCCTTGCTTTTCCCGGAGTTCTTTAGTTCCTCCATTAATTCTTTGATCTCCTGCATTTCTTTTACTTCCCTCTTTAGGGACTAATTTCCTTCTTCTGATCTATCACTTTTTAATCATGGCAATTTTAAATTCTCTTTCTGGAAGGCTCAGAAGTTCTTCCAAGTTGCTGTCGTTGCAATCTGGGAGTGGTTTTCTTTTGTGGTGTGCTTCTTTCCTGAGGAGTTGTTAGGTTGCGTTGGTTCTTCTACTCCCTACTGTCTGTTTTCTAATTTGTCGTATGCGTTGGGACACTGTGTTGCTCGGACTGACTGACATCTTGGGTGAACTTCTCCGCTCCCCTCTGGCTCTTCCAGGAGCCATCTCTGTCTCTGGGGAGCTTTCTGCTGGTTTAGGCAGTTTTTACTGAAGAAATGTCCCTGTTCTCAAATGGCGAAGCGGGATGCAGTCCCTGCGCCTCCGGTTTCAGGCACACTCTTCTGCGCACCCGGTCTGCCCCGGACGTGGGTGCCTGCTACCTCTGTGGGCTCAGACTGCTGGTCGGAAGGGGCCTGGCGTGGAATAACTTCCTGGCTGGCCACTGGTCCTACAGAAGCCTTCTGCCCTTTTCAAGCAGTCTTAAGAAATTTCATGTTCTATGGTGTTAGTGATTTTTTTTCCCCTGGTCGCTAGGTGGCGCCAGAGATCTCTCCTATTGTCCTTGGGGGGCTGTTTTCGCCTCCCTCACCCTGTGGGACAGGGAACAGAGCGGGAATGGTAGGGTACACCTCAACAGCTTTGGGGTGCTGTGTCTGCCTTGTGCCCCACCGTCGTGGAGACCCACGCCCCGAATTTTCGTGCCCGGGTCTCAGTTCAAAGCCCTCAGTTCCAGGACGTGGGCTGTAGCCCAGTTCAGTGGCGCGGGAATGGCGCCTTTTGCACTGCTCCCGTGCCCGGGTGCCTGGTTCCTGCTCACTCCGGGAGGGACTTCACGTCAGTGAGGACCTCCGCGCGTCTCCCCACAAGCCTAGGTCGTCTCCCCGCAAGCTAGGTCGCAGCGCGGGGACCTGGGCAGCCACGATCCAGGTCTGCACTTGCTTTTCAAGCTCGCAGAGGCGCGCTGTGTTTCCGTGCCAGCTTACCGGCCAGCCCGGGTGTGTGCGCGTCTCCCGGGTCTTTTTTCTTCTCTAATGGCGCCCGGCCGTTCGCTCGCCGCGGCGGATCCGCAGCGGTTCGCCTCAGCTCCCGTTCACGGGGTGTGGTGGCTGCAATAGTTCCTTTCCACTCACAGTCCGCTTGCTGAGTCGTTTGTTCTTGTTGCATTTTAGTGTGTGTTTCCTCCTCTCTGTTGGCCGGAGAGTGCCGACTTTGTGGGCGCG